>NC_140021.1:10508804-10593804 GCF_964263955.1 Coregonus lavaretus
GAGAGACAAGGCAAGAAGGGCCTTCTACGCCATCAAAAGGGAGAGACACAGAGAGGGGAGATAACTTATCATCCATTAAAATATACAACCCCCGTTACTCCTGGAAGCGCTTATCGTAACACAAGACAAGGGGCCATGTGACCTTCAGACATTAAAGAGTCCTGTTAATTGACTAATAATAAAATATTTTTACTGTGCAAAAAAAACCTTTAGGATAATTGAATTCTCATTTTTGCTTAGGTTGTAAAACATGACATGGTACTAATGAGAAAGAGTATAAGATAGGAGCGCTCCGTGATTGCTCCACTAACCCCCTCCCTCCATCCCTCTCTCCATTCCTTCTCCCCCACTTTCCTCCCTCCAAACTTTACATTTACACCACTCTCATTAGTGGTGAAATTACAGCGCTGAAGCCGATTGGTCCTCATTAGCGCCCACTGATCCTTGGCAGGACCCATGTCCTAACATCCTTTAATTAGCTCTCTGGAAATCTAATCAATGTAATAACTCGGATTAATATCCTCTTTTACACATATATTCTGTCCCTCTTTCATTTCTATGTGTTCTTGGCCCCTTGGGTTAGTAGTGGTTAGGTGACATCAGGGGTGTGTTAGAACTGGCCCTGGAAGGCTGCAGTGTCTTCTGAGATCTGGTCCAGTTTAATGAGGAAGTGATCAAATCAATGCTTCGTAGACAACAGGGCCTGGTTTCCTAAAAGCATCTTAAGGCTAAATTCATCATTAAAACCTTAGTTCGATTTCCCCCCCCCCTACTGCGCCACTTTATACACAGAAGAGCTCCACTAAACATATAAACACATGGTTTATCCATCTCTATGTGACCACCGATAACTTCAGAACAAAGTTGACTACAAATACAACGTTGCCAATGTCTTTGCAATTGATAAAAACAAGCAATGTATAAATAGATTATTCAAATGAAAACTGAGATTACTGCATTAAAATATAAACAGTAGCCTAGGCTGTAGGCCTATTTCAATCATATTGAAATACATTTCATATTCAATCAATTGACTTATATTTTGCTACTTGTAGGCTACTATCTGTACTTTTTCTCAATGTACATGTATTTCATGATGTGTAGACTAACGTGCGCAATGATATGTCAAATCGGTGATTTAGTGCATTTGTATTAGGTAAGCATTAGCCTATAATAAGCTGCCGCAATATTTGCAGCCATAGGTGGTAATATTTCTCTAGGAGCTGATCCGTCATCAGTAGTGCGAAATAGTTCTAATGTTAGGGTAAGATTTGAATGGAGAAAGCTTATCAGAGAGCAGCGCAGCCTTTCTTTCGATCCTATCAGCATCGACACATGCTCAAACGACGCACTTAGCGAACGTTCTTTCTGTGTGGTACATGTTACATCTTCGGCCGTTATAGGAAAAATGCCCCATTAAAACACTCATAAGCGTAAGTTCCATCGCTATCGGGAAACCGGGCCCTGGTGTAGACTTAATGTAAAATGCTTACTTAAGGGTCCTTTTCCAACAATGCAGAGAGAAAGTTAAGATAAAAAATTAAATACAAAATAGAAATAGTTAGGAATAAATACACAGCGAATAACGAATACAAATAATAAGTAAAAATAACATGGCTATACAGTATATGGGGAGTAGAAAATAACATGGCTGTACAGTGCATTCGGAAAGTATTCAGACCCCTTGACTTTTTCTACATTTTGTTATGTTACAGCCTTATTTTAAAATGGATGAAATAGTTTTTTCCCCCCTCATCAATCTACACAAAATACCCCATAAAGACAAAGCAAAAACAGTTAAAAATAATAATAATTGTGTAAATGTATTAAAAATAAACAACTGAATTATCACATTTACATAAGTATTCAGACCCTTTACTCAGTACTTTGTTGAAGCACCTTTGGAAGTGATTACAGCCTTGAGTCTTCTTGGGTATGACGCTACAAAAATAATAATTGTGTAAATGTATTAAAAATAAACAACTGAAAAATCATGTTTACATAAGTATTCAGACACTTTACTCAATACTTTGTTGAAGCACCTTTGGAAGCGATTACAGCCTTGAGTTTTCTTGGGTATGACGCTACAAGCTTGGCACACCAATATTTGGGGAGTTTCTCCCATTCTTCTCTGCAGATCCTCTCAAGCTCTTTCAGGTTGGATGGGGAGCATTGCTGCACAGCTATTTTCAGGTCTCTCCAGAGATTCTCGATCTGGTTCAAGTCCGGGCTCTGGCTGGGCCACTCAAGGACATTCAGAGACTTGTCCTGAAGCCACTCCTGCGTTGCTTTGGCTGTGTGCTTAGGGTCGTTGTCCTGTTGCAAGGTGAAGCTTCGCCCCAGTCTGAGGTCGTGAGCGCTCTAGAGCAGGTTTTCATCAAGGATCTCTCTGTACTTTGCTCCGTTCATCTTTCTCTTGATCTATGTTTTTCAGTGGCAGGGACTGGGAGACTAATCAGCCATACTACTGTGGGGACGACGTCATCGATGCACTTATTAATGAAGCCGGTGCAGGGCGAGGGAGAACTTTGTATGTGTCTCTGTGTGTGGAGAAAAGGTGATCAATAGTTTTTTCCCTCTAGTTGCACAGGTGTCATGCTGGTAGAAATGAGGTAAAACGGATTTCAGTTTTCCTGCATTAAAATCACTGGCCACTAGGAGTGCTGCCTCTGGATGAGCATTTAGTTTTTGGCTCATGGCCCTATATAGCTCGTTGAGTGCGGTCTTAGTGCCAGATCTAGATTAGATATAGATCCTGTAACCAGGTGAGCGTGCTCTCCAGCTTTCAGTGATGTTGATTGATCCAATAATCTTCCAAGTGCCTCTGCCATTGCTCTGACCTGGAAGTACATGAGAACTCTCCAATATAGTGGTCTGGTCTGTATTGGGTTGGGATATGAAGTTAAGGCCTCGGCTAGCCTTGGTGCACAGCAGTCATTTTGTGCCCAGAACGGCTCATACCCTTATTGAGTGTCACTTTGGTTGCATGTCACAGAGATGGTGGCGACTGGCGAGCCATGCTTTTTAGTGACCAGTATCAGAAATGCTGTTTTAACAAATCAATAATGTAGGATACAGTTCATAGCCACCTGAATATCCTCCATTACATTGTGTCCCTCAGTTTTGGAACCATGGGTCTTCACTTTGATGTTGCCATGGTGTTACAGACAAAGACAGTGTGTGACTGGCCGCATGCTTGCTCTACACAAGGATCTCTGGCACGCCTCTCACTGTGTGATGATGAATGATTCACACACACACACACACACACACACACACACACACACACACACACACACACACACACACACACACACACACACACACACACACACACTCAGTCCCCACACCCATACACACTCAGAGCATCGTCCCCTGTGTTGGTGGTTGGATATTCAGACCCAGGCGTGTGAGACAGGGGGAACAAGGTTGTGTTTATTAGCTGCTCCCTTGGTGTGTTCTAAATTGCCTTGTTTGCTCGGCACAAGCACACAAACAGATGCTGTCTCCTCTGTCTCTGGGTGATTCACTCTGTCTCTGGGTAATTCACTCTGTCTCTGTGTAATTCACTCTGTCTCTGGGTAATTCACTCTGCCTCTGGGTGATTCACTCTGTCTCTGGGTGATTCACTCTGTCTCTGGGTAATCCAATCTGTCTCTGGGTGATTCACTCTGTCTCTGGGTGATTCACTCTGTCTCTGGGTAATTCACTCTGTCTCTGGGTAATTCACTCTGTCTCTGGGTAATTCACTCTGTCTCTGGGTAATTCACTCTGTCTCTGGGTAATTCACTCTGTCTCTGGGTAATTCACTCTGTCTCTGGGTAATTCACTCTGTCTCTGGGTAATTCACTCTGTCTCTGGGTAACTACTGGAGGACCTCCCATGCCACAGACACTAATGTCACATCTCACGCATGCACGCACGCACACATGCACACACACTGAAGCGCCACATATAGGAAACCTCTCAGCTCTTTGCCTCATCAGAGACACAATTTCACTCTTATTAAGAAAATCTGCATTTAGGTGGGCAGCATTGCTACCAGTCGAAATTAATCTGCTTTGACTGAACCCTAATGTGACCACAGTCATCCAGTAATTATTGTCTGGATGGCTCCTCAGCAACAGCCTGAACCTCCTCACCCCCATACTCTCACCCCCACTCCCCCATCTCCGCTCCCCAGACAGGAGCTGTTTTCGGTTGGTGAACCCCCTCAGATGGGCTGGTTATGGTGGGTGAGGGCAGGCATGTCATTTAGCGCTCCATCAGTGAGCCGCCGCTTCTACTGCCTTTATTACTGTGATTAACATCCGCACAGCGGACCACTGTCACAAACAGACAGATACACATACACACACTACTCTCTGATTGTCATCTGAGATAGGGTCTGAGATCTAGAGGGCCAACAGTGGAGGGCCAATGGGAAATGGTTGTGGTATAGTGCTTGTTCCTGTTTGTCTTTTTTTTCCACCTCTTTTCTCACTTCCTCTCGAACAAAGGCGATTTGACTGTATGATTATAGTAATGAAGCCAGTCCAGTAGAATATGTAGAGCCTTACTGTACGTCACATTAGATCACAGATGGAGGCGCGAGGAGGGCTGACCACAGTCTCCTCTCCTCAACCAGACAGAGAGGCTCCGCAGACAACAGACACACTGTTACTGCTACTGCTGCTGCTACTGTTACACTGCTACTGCTAATGTTACTGCTAATGTTACTGCCACTGCTACTGTTACTGCTGCTGCTACTGTTACTGCTGCTACTACTGCCACTGCTACTGTTACTGCTGCTGCTACTGTTACTGCTGCTACTACTGTTACTGCTACGGTTACTGCTAATGTTACTGTTACTGCTGCTACTACTGTTACTGCTACAGTTACTGCTAATGTTACTTTTACTGCTGCTACTACTGTTACTGCTACAGTTACTGCTAATGTTACTTTTACTGCTACTGCTACCGTTACTGCTGCTGCTGCTACTGGGGATATTCTGTCAAAATCGGTCCAGCCAGATGGGTTCTCAGTTCATCGCGGAGACAGAAATAAATATCTCTCCGGGAAGCAGAAGGGCAGAGGTGTGTGTTTCATGATTAAGGACTCATGGTGTAATTGTAGTAACATACAGGAACTCAAGTCCTTTTGTTCACCCAACCTACAATACCTCACAATCAAATGCCGAATATATTATCTCCCAAGATAATTTTCTTTGGTTATAGTGACGGCCATGTATATCCCCCCTCAAGGCGATACCACGACGGCCCTCAAAGAACTTCACTGGACTTTATGCAAACTGGAAACCACATATCCTGAGGCTGCATTTATTGTAGCGAGGGATTTTAACAAAGCAAATTTGAGGACTAGGCTGCCAAAGTTCTATCAACATATCGACTGTTGTACTCGGGCTGCTAAAATCCTCGACCATTGATATTCAAACTTTCGGGGTGGCTACAAGGCCCTCCCCCGCCCTCCTTTCGGCAAATCTGACCACGACTCCATTTTGCTCCTCCCTTCCTATAGGCAAAAACTCAAACAGGAAGTACCCGTGCTAAGGACTATTCAACGCTGGTCTGACCAATCGGAATCCACGCTTCAAGATTGTTTTGATCACGTGGACTGGGATATGTTCCGGGTAGCTTGCGAAAATAATTTAGACGAATACACTGAAACGGTGACTGAGTTTATCAGGAAGTGTATAGGAGATGTTGTGCCCACTGTGACTATTAAAACCTACCCTAACCAGAAACCGTGGATAGATGGCAGCATTCATGCAAAATTGAAAGCGCGAACCACAGCATTTAACCATGGCAAGGTGACTGGGAATATGGTTATTAAGTATGTATACTGAACAAAAAATATAAAAGCAACATGCAACAATTTCTAAGATTTTACTGAGTACAAACAGTGTAGCTACTCACTCCGCAAGGCAATTACACTGGCAAAACATCAGTATAGAGACAAAATGGAGTCACAATTCAACAGCTCAGACACGAGACGTATGTGGCAGGGTCTACAGACAATCACGGACTACAAAAGGAAAACCAGCCACGTCGCCGACACCGACATCTCGCTTCAAGACAAGCTAAACACCTTATTTGCCCACTTTGAGGATAACACAGTGCAACCGACGCGGCCCACTACCAAGGACTGTGGCCTCTCCTTCTCCATAGCCGACGTGAGTAAGACATTTAAGCATGTTAACCCCCGCAAGGCTGCCGGCCCAGACAGGATCCCTAGCCGCGTCCTCAGAGCATGCGCAGACCTGCTGGCTGGTGTGTTTACAGACATATTCAATTTCTCCCTTTCCCAGTATGCTGTCCCCAAATGCTTCAAGATGGCCACCATTGTTCCTATACCCAAGAAAGCAAAGGTAGCTGAACTAAATGACTATCACCCTGTAGCACTCACCTCTGTCATCATGAAGTGCTTTGAGAGACTAGTCAAGGATCATATCACCTCTACCTTACCTGTCACCCTAGACCCACTTCAATTTGCTTACCGCCCCAATAGATCCACAGATGATGCAATCGCCATCACACTGCACACTGCCCTATCCCATCTGGACAAGAGGAATACCTATGTAAGAATGCTGTTCATTGACTATAGCTCAGCATTCAACACCATAGTACCCTCCAAGCTCATCATTAAGCTCGAGGCCCTGGGTCTGAAACCCGCCCTGTGCAACTGGGTCCTGGACTTCCTGACGGGCCGCCTCCAGGTGGTGAAGGTAGGAAACAACATCTCCACTTCGCTGATCCTCAACACTGGGGCCCCACAAGGGTGGGTGCTCAACCCCCTCCTGTACTCCCTGTTCACCCATGACTGCGTGGCCAAGCATGCCTCCAACTCAATCATCAAGTTTGCAGATGACACAACAGTAGTAGGCTTGATTACCAACATTGACGAGTCAGCCTACAGGGAGGAGGTGAGGGCTCTGGGAGTGTGGTGCCAAGAAAATAACCTCTTACTCAACGTCAACAAGACAAAGGAGATGATCGTGGACTTCAGGAAACAGCAGAGGGTGCACCCCCCTATCCACATGTCACGGTTTCGGCCGAGGCTGCTCCTCCTCCTTGTTCGGGCAGGTTTCGGCGGTCGTCGTCCCCGGAGTACTAGCTATCACCGTTTGATGTTTTCGATGTCTGTTTGGTTTTGTCTGATTGTGTACACCTGTTTCCTGTTTGGTTGATTATGTCTCCTATAAGTTTCTCGTTTGGTTAGTCTTGTGTTGTGTGTTATTGTCCGCCTGTCGGTAGGAGCTGCGAGTTTCTGCTCTGCTTATTTGTTTTGTGTTTTTACGCACAGTTTGCGTAATCGCTCGCCTCTGTTTGTTTCGAGGCCCGTGTTTTGTATTTTGTCACTTTATGACTAGTAAAGTCTGTTGGACTAAGCCTCTGTGTCCTGCGCCTGACTCCTACACCACATCCACATCAGTTCCTGACAAAATAACACACCCCTATGGAGTCAGCAGGAGCAGCGGCGGCACCCAAGTCGCTGGAGGAACGGATCAGCGATCAGGACACCATGATCCGGCAACTTGGGGCCGCCATGAACAAGGTGTCTAACACTCTGCGCCGTTTGGTCACCGGAGAGGTGCCCACACCTCCGCACACCATACCATCACCATTGGCCAGTCCTTCTCTTCCAGCACCGGAACCCAGTGGTATTCGGCTCTCGCTCCCAAGGGCATATGATGGTACCGCAGCCGGGTGTCAGGGGTTCCTCCTGCAGGTGGAACTCTACCTGGCTACCATACACCCGGCGCCCTCGGGATACGAGAGCATCTCCGCCCTCATCTCCTGTCTCACCGGCAAGGCGTTGGAGTGGGCCAACGCCGAATGGAGGGGAATAGACGCCGCCACCATCACCTACGCGGAGTTCTCCCGCCGCTTCAGGGCAGTGTTCGACCATCCACCTGAGGGGAAGGCGGCGGGGGAGCGTCTGTTCCACCTCCGACAGGGGAGGAGGAGCGCACAGGAGTTCGCCCTGGAGTTCCGGACTCTAGCGGCGGATGCAGGGTGGAGTGAGCGGGCCCTCATCGACCACTACCGTTGTAGTCTACGGGAGGACGTCCGTCGAGAGTTGGCCTGCAGGGATGCCCACCTCACCTTCGACCAGCTGGTAGACATGTCCATCCGGCTTGATACCCTGCTGGCAACCCGCGGACGTTCAGAGTGGGGGTCGTCCATTCCACCCTCCAGCACCTCCGAGCCGAGCCCTATGGAGCTCGGAGGTGCTGGCGCTAGAGAGAGGAGGAGGAGGAGCCCGAGGGGGGCTGTCCCCTGCACCAACTGTGGCTGTGGAGGGCACACTGCGGCCAGGTGCTGGGGAGGGTCTCCTAGGGGAGAGGACGACAGGTTACGCACTGGGGAGTCATTCCAGGTGAGTAGGCGTCCCACTTACCCAGAGCTCTCTGTTGTGCACGTCTGTTTACCTGTACATTTTCCACAGGTTGCACCTCATTCCCAGCATAAGGTGCTAGTAGATTCAGGCGCAGCTGGGAATTTTGTTGATCGACATTTTTGTTTGAAACTAGGAATTCCCCTTCTTCCAGTCGACGCCCCATTTCCTGTCCATGCGTTAGACAGCCGTCCCCTGGGATCAGGGTTGATTAGGGAGGTCACAGCGCCACTTAGGATGAGGACGCAGGGGGGTCATGAGGAAACTATTCAGCTATATCTGATTGACTCTCCTGCGTGTCCGGTGGTGTTGGGGCTTCCCTGGTTGATTACCCATAATCCTTCTATTTCGTGGCAACAGAGGGCTCTTAAGGAGTGGTCTGCTCAGTGTGTGGGGCGATGTCTAGGTGTTTCCGTGGGGGCGACCTCGGTGGGGAGTCCAAACCAGGTGCCCGCGCTGCACATTCACCCTGAGTATGAGGATTTGGCAATCGTGTTCAGTAAATCGAGGGCGACGCGGTTGCCTCCTCATAGGCAGGGAGATTGTGCGATAGACCTCCAGGCAGGAGCAGCGCTTCCACAGAGCCATGTGTATCCTCTGTCTCAAGAGGAGAAGAGAGCTATGGAGACTTACATAGCCGAATCTCTGAGACAAGGATGCATACGGCAATCCACTTCCCCTGCGTCCTCGAGCTTCTTTTTTGTGAAGAAGAAGGATGGAGGTTTGCGCCCGTGCATTGATTACCGTAGTCTCAATCAGATCACGGTGAAATAGAGTTATCCACTCCCACTGATTGCGACTATGACGGAGTCATTGCACGGGGCGCGTTTCTTCACAAAATTAGATCTCAGGAGCGCATACAACTTGGTGCGCATTAGAGGGGGCGATGAATGGAAGACAGCATTTAGTACCACCTCAGGTCATTACGAGTATCTCGTCATGCCATACGGGTTGATGAACGCTCCTTCAGTCTTCCAATCCTTCGTAGATGAGATCTTCAGGGACATGCAGGGGCAGGGTGTGGTCGTGTACATTGATGACATTCTTGTGTACTCTTCTACCCGAGCCGAGCATGTAGCCCTGGTGCGCCATGTGTTGAGGAGGCTGTTGGAGCACGACCTGTATGTCAAGGCAGATACATTTCTGTTTTTCCAGGAAAAATCTCCTTTTTGGGTTATCAGTTGTCTGCGTCAGGGGTGAAGATGGAGGTTGACCGAGTGTCAGCCGTGCGTAATTGGCAAACTCCAACCACTGTTAAAGAGGTGCAGCGGTTTTTGGGGTTTGCAAATTACTACCGGAGGTTTATCCGGGGTTTTGGACAGGTGGCAGCTCCCATAACGTCTCTGTTGAAGGGGGGTCCGGTGCGTTTGCAGTGGTCAGTCGAGGCGGACAGGGCTTTTGGGAGACTGAAGGACCTGTTTACTTCGGCTCCGGTGCTGGCGCATCCGGATCCCGCTTTACCATTTCAGGTAGAGGTTGACGCATCAGAGGCCGGTATTGGGGCCGTACTTTCGCAACGGTCCGGCACGCCACCTAAACTCCGCCCCTGTGCTTTTTACTCCAAAAAGCTCAGCCCGGCGGAGCGAAATTATGACGTAGGGGACAGGGAGCTGTTAGCCGTGGTACAGGCCCTAAAGGTTTATGTCTCCTCCTGTTCGGTGTGCGCCCAGTGTAGGGCGCCTAGACACCTGCCCAGGGGTAAGTTACAACCCCTGCCCGTTCCACAACGACCATGGTCTCACCTCTCGGTGGATTTCGTCACAGACCTTCCCCCCTCACAGGGGAATACTACTATACTGGTCGTTGTGGATCGGTTCTCTAAGGCCTGTCGTCTGCTCCCAATGCCGGGTCTTCCTACTGCCCTACAGACCGCCGAAGCACTATTCACCCACGTGTTCCGGCACTACGGGGTAACCGAGGATATAGTGTCTGATCGAGGTCCCCAGTTTACCTCCAGAGTCTGGAGGGCGTTTATGGAGCGTTTGGGGGTCTCGGTGAGCCTGACCTCGGGTTACCACCCGGAGAGTAATGGGCAGGTGGAACGTGTGAACCAGGATGTGGGTAGGTTTCTTAGATCGTATTGCCAGGGCCGGCCGGAGGAGTGGGCGAGGTATGTCCCCTGGGCAGAGATGGCCCAGAACTCTCTCCGCCACTCCTCAACCAATCTAACCCCTTTCCAATGTGTGTTAGGTTACCAGCCGGTTCTGGCACCATGGCAGCAGAGCCAGATCGAGGCTCCTGCGGTGGATGAGTGGGTGCGGCGCTCGGAGGAGACGTGGAACGCTGCACACGTCCACTTGCAGCGGGCCATCCGTCGTCAGAAGGCGAGCGCCGATCTCCACCGCAGTGAGGGGCCGGTGTACGCACCTGGTGATCGAGTCTGGCTCTCTACCAGAAACCTACCCCTCCGCCTGCCCTGCCGGAAACTGGGCCGGCGGTTTGCGGGGCCTTTTAAAGTCCTGAGAAGATTGAACGAGGTGTGTTACAGGTTACAACTGCCTATTGATTATAAGAATATTAACCCCTCGTTCCATGTGTCTCTTCTCAGGCCGGTGGTAGCTGGTCCACTCCAGGACGATGAGATCAGAGAGACCCCTCCACCCTCACTGGACATCGAGGGGGCTCCGGCGTACACAGTTCGGTCCATCTTGGATTCGAGACGTCGGATGGGGGGTCTCCAATATCTCGTGGAGTGGGAGGGGTACGGTCCGGAGGAACGGTGCTGGGTGACGAGGAGAGACATCCTAGACCCGTCTCTCCTGACGGAGTTCCACCGTGGACACCCTACGCGCCCTGCTCCGTGTCCTCCTGGTCGTCCCCGAGGCCGGGGTCAAGAGGGGGTACTGTCACGGTTTCGGCCGAGGCTGCTCCTCCTCCTTGTTCGGGCAGGTTTCGGCGGTCGTCGTCCCCGGAGTACTAGCTATCACCGTTTGATGTTTTCGATGTCTGTTTGGTTTTGTCTGATTGTGTACACCTGTTTCCTGTTTGGTTGATTATGTCTCCTATAAGTTTCTCGTTTGGTTAGTCTTGTGTTGTGTGTTATTGTCCGCCTGTCGGTAGGAGCTGCGAGTTTCTGCTCTGCTTATTTGTTTGGTGTTTTTACGCACAGTTTGCGTAATCACTCGCCTCTGTTGTTTCGAGGCCCGTGTTTTGTATTTTGTCACTTTATGACTAGTAAAGTCTGTTGGACTAAGCCTCTGTGTCCTGCGCCTGACTCCTACACCACATCCACATCAGTTCCTGACACCACATCGACGGGACCGCAGTGGAGAAGGTAGAAAGCTTCAAGTTCCTTGGCGTACACATCACTGACAAACTGAAATGGTCCACCCATGCAGACAGTGTGGTGAAGAAAGTGTAACAGAGCCTCTTCAACCTCAGGAGGCTGAAGAAATTTGGCTTGGCACCTAAAACCCTCACAAACGTTTACAGATGCACAATTGAGAGCATCCTGTCGGGCTGTATCACAGCCTGGTACGGCAACTGCACCGCCCGCAACTGCAGGGCTCTCCAGAGGGTGGTGCGGTCTGCCGAACGCATTACCGGGGGCAAACTACAGCACCCGATGGCACAGGAATGCCAAAAGATCATCAAGGACATCAACCACCCGAGCCACTGCCTGTTCACCCCTCTATCATCCAGAAGGCGAGGTCAGTACAGGTTCATCAAAGCTGGGACTGAGAGAATGAAAAACAACTTCTATCTCAAGGCCATCAGACTGTTAAATAGTAATCACAAGCACATTAGAGGCTGCTACTGCCTACTGAAATCACTGGCCACTTTAAAAAATAGAACACTAGTCACTTTAATAACGTTTACATATCTTGCATTACTCATCTCATATGTATATACTGTATTCTATAATATTCTACTGTATCTTAGTCCATGCCGCTCTGTCATTGCTTGTCCATGTATATAATCTTACTTAGATCTGTGTGTATTGGGTATATGTTGTGAAATTGTTAGATATTACTTGTTATTTATTACTGCACTGTCGGAGCTGGAAGCACAAGCATTTCGCTACATCCGCAATAACATCTGCTAGACACGTGTATGTGACCAATAACATTTGATTTGATTTGATTTACTGTTGCACTGCTACTGCTAATGTTACTGCTACTGTTACTGCTACTGCTACTACTACTGCTACTGATGTTACTACTTATTCTTCTACTGCTACTACTACTGCTACTTCTACTGCTATTGCTACTGTTACTGTTACTGCTACAGCTGCTGTTACTGTTACACTGTTACTGTTTCTGTTACTGTTACTGCTACTGCTACAGCTGCTGTTACTGTTACACTGTTACTGTTACTGCTACTGCTACTGTTACTGTTACTGTTACTGTTACTGTTACTGTTACTGTTACTGTTACTGCTACTGTTACTGTTACTGCTACTGCTACTGCTACTGCTACTGCTACTGCTACTGCTACTGTTACTTCTACTGTTACTTCTACTGTTACTGTTACACTGTTACTGTTACTGTTACTGCTACACTGTTACTTCTACTGCTACTGCTACTGCTACTGCTACTGCTACTTCTACTGCTACTGTTACACTGTTACTGTTACTGTTACTGATACACTGTTACTGTTACTGTTACTGTTACTGATACTGTTACTTCTACTGCTACTGCTACTGCTACTGCTACTGCTACTGCTACTGCTACTGCTACTGCTACTGCTACTGCTACTTCTACTGTTACTGCTACTTCTACTGTTACACTGTTACTGTTACTGATACTGATACTGATACTGCTACTGCTACTGCTACTACTTCTGCTACTGCTACTTCTACTGTTACACAGTTACTGTTACTGTTACACTGTTACTGTTACTGTTACTGCTACACTGTTACTGCTACTGCTACTGCTACTGTTACTGCTACTGCTACTGTTACACTGTTACTGTTACTGATACTGATACTGTTACTGCTACTGCTACTGCTACTGCTACTGTTACACAGTTACTGTTACACTGTAACTGTTACTGTTACTGTTACTGTTACTGTTACTGTTACTGCTACTGTTACTGTTACTGTTACTGTTTTTTTAGGGGGTAGATCAGTTTTAATATTGCAGATACAGTGTAGCTTCCATCAATGTAATTGTCTGCATCATTTCCAATCCCCCATATATATATTTTGTAAATATATTTTCCTTTATTATGTTCCCCTAACCCTACCACCCCTCCCCTAATTGGAGTATACTAATGGACAACAACACTTAGGCTTCTACTTCCAGCTTATGTATACTATACAGTGCCTTCGGAAAGTATTCAGATCCCATGACTTTTTCCACATTTTGTTAGAAATGTTTGCTAATTTATTAAAAATAAACAACTGAAATATAATATTTACATAACTATTCAGACCCTTTACTCAGTACCTTGTTGAAGCACCTTTGGCAGCGATTACAGCCTCAAGTCTTCTTGGTTATGACGCTACAAGCTTGGCACACCTGTATTTGGGAGTTTCTCCCATTCTTCTCTGCAGATCCTCTCAAACTCTGTCAGGTTTGATGGGGAGCGTTGCTGCACAGCTATTTTCAGGTCTCTCCAGAGATGTTCGATCTGGTTCAAGTCCGGGCTCTGGCTGGGCCACTCAGGGACATTCAGGTTGTGTCTAGGTTGTGTGCTTAGGGTTGTTGTTCTGTTGGAAGGTGAACCTTCGCCCCAGTCTGAGGTCCTGAGCGCTCTGGAGCAGGTTTTCATCAAGGATCTCTCTGTACTTTGCTCCGTTCATCTTTGCCTCAATCCTGACTAGTCTCCCAGTCCCTGCAGCTGGAAAACATCCCCCCAGCATGATGCTGCCACCACCATGCTTCACCGTAGGGATGGTGGCAGGTTTCTTCCAGACGTGACGCTTGGCATTCAGGCCAAAGAGTTCAATCTTGGTTTCATCAGACCAGAGAATCTTGTTTCTCATGGTCTGAGAGTCTTTAGGTGCCTTTTGGCAAACTCCAAGCGGGCTGTCATGTGCCTTTTACTGAGGAGTGGCTTCCGTCTGGCCACTCTACCATAAAGGCCTAATTGGTGGAGTACTGCAGAGATGGTTGTCCTTCTGGAAGGTTCTCCCAACTCCAAAGAGGAACTCTAGAGCTCTGTCAGAGTGACCATCGGGTTCTTGGTCACCTCCCTGACCAAGGTCCTTCTCCACCGATTGCTCAGTTTGGCCAGGCGGCCAGCTCTAGGAAGAGTCTTGGTGGTTGCAAACTTCTTCCATTTAAGAATGATGGAGGCCACCGCGTTCTTTGGAACCTTCAATGCTGCAGAAATGTTTTGGTACCCTTCCCCAGATCTGTGCCTAGACACAATCCTGTCTAGGAGCTCTATAGACAATTCCTTTGACCTCATTGCTTGTTTTTTGCTCTGACATGCATTGTCAACTGTGGGACCTTATATAGACAGGTGTGTGCCTTTACAAATCTTGTCCAATTTATTGTATTTACCACATGTGGACTCCAATCAAGTTGTAGAAACATCTTAAGGATGATCAATGGAAACAGGATGCACCTGAGCTCAGTTTCGAGTCTCATAGTAAAGGGTCTGAATACTTATGTAAATAAGGTATTTCTGGTTTTTGTTTTTAATAAATGTGCAAAAATTTGCTTTGTTATTATGGGGTATTGTGTGTCCATTTTAGAATAAGGCTGTAACGTAACAAAATGTGGGAAAAGTCAAGGGGTCTGAATACTTTCCGAAGGCACTGTATGCATTTTACGGACACAATGTATTTTACAATAGTTCTCTTGTTTTTTTAGTAAATTTTTTTTAGTTACCCTCAACCCCTCCCATCTGTCTCTGAAGACCATCCAGTTCTATTTGCCATATATTTTTAACTGTGCTGTTTCGCAACATTTCTAAACCTACAGTTTTATGGGCCCAGTATATTTTACATGAGTTATTTTGTTTTTAGTCCCACTCTTCAGCTCCACTCAACCCCTCCCATCTATCTCTTAACATCATCCAGTTATGATTTCTATTTGCCATATATTTTTCAACTGTGCTGTGATGTTTCACAAAAGTTCTAAACCTTTCTATTCTCACAGTTACTACAGATTGTAAATGAAAGATAAACATTTTAGCTAAAAGTGTTATTTTATTATTGATCAATTGACTATGAGTTTTCAAATCACCCAGCAGTGCTATTTGCAGAGTTAGCACCAGGTAAATGTTACAATTCTTCAGCCATTCCTGAACCTGCGACCAGAAACAAGCTACATATGGACAGTACCAAAACAAATGATCTAATGATTCTGTCTCTTTGCAGCAAAATCTGCAGAGCTGGGATTGTTGTATCCCCCATATATCTAACATTCTATTGGTTGCAACAATCTTGTATAATAATTTCAATAGACAAATTCTGAGAATCCGGCATCATTTTGTGTATAAGCTCATAAACCAGGTGCCATAAACCAAAATCTCTTCTCAACTATTTTGCAATGTATATGTCACAGATGTCAATTTTTTGGTCCTTAAATGAAACTGGTATTCTTTTTTATTTATCACAATTTTCTTTAACCAATTTTGGTCTTTAATGCAGGGCTGAAAGACAAGTTCCTTACTTTTTCCCCCTTCCACTTGCCTCTTCCATTTTTGTGGTAATACTGCAATTAGTTGGTTGTAATTTTGGGTAGAGCAGACATTTCCATATATTTTTGTTAGCGACATAACTCCACCAGTCCTATTTATGATATCATTTACAAAGATTATGCATTTTCTAAACATATTTTCCAAAATAATGTATTTTTTTAAATCAATTTGTATATTTGAGTTTAACCATAATATTTGTTGTATTATTTGTTCTCTCTTTTCTGGTGGATTAAACTGAAATTGCAACTAACTTTCTATGGCTTGTTTTAAAAATTGCGATATTTTGGAGATTATTTCATTTTCAAATAACCGAAAGTGAGAGGTTGTGATCTGAATAAAGGGAAAAAGGCCATTCTTGGGTTAAGACATTCTTACTAATCTGCTAGAGAACCAGTTTGGATTTAAGTATAACGTTTGTATGGTTGAAGCCTTTAGTGAGAGGTCTAATGCTTTAATATTTAATAATTATACAGTATAAATAGGCCTGTTTAATTTTGTCTATCTTGCTGTTCCATAAAGAATTGAATATTCTTGCTCATATCATTTAAAAAAGAAGTCGCTAGGTGTAGGCAAGGCCATAAGCAAATAGGTAAAATAGGATATGGCTATAGCGTTAATCAGGTTGATTTTTCCACAAAAAGACAGGTATTTTCCTTTCCATGGTAGTAGTTACTGCTACTACTACTGTTAAATTCCTACTGCAACAGTTACACTTCCACTACTGCTTTTACATTTTATTCATTTAGCAGACGCTCTTATCCAGAGCGACTTACAGTTAGTGAGTGCATACATTTTTCATACTGGCCCCCGGTGGGAATCGAACCCACAACCCTGGCGTTACAAGCGCCATGCTCTACCAACTGAGCTACAGGAGGCTACACTGTTACTGCTACTGTTACACTGTTATTGTTACTGTTATTGTTACACTGTTACACTGTTACTGATACTGATTTTTATTATTATTATTATTTTATTTGTTAATATTATTTTGTACTGTTACTGTTACTGCTACTCTTAATGCAACTGTTTCTGCTACTGTTACAGCTATTGCTACTGCTACTGTTGCTTCTACTGCTACTGCTACTGCTACTGCTACTGTTACACTGTGTCACGACTTCCGCCGAGGCTGCCCCCACTCCTCGTTCGGGCAGGCTTCGGCGTTCGTCGTCACCGGAGTACTAGCTACTGCCGATCCCATTCTCATCACTCCACTTGTCATGTCTTGTCAATCACACACACCTGGTGCTCATTCCCCTAATTAGTATGTGTATAAGTGTTCCCTCTGTTCCCCTTGTCTTTGTGAGTGATTGTTTGTTGTGAGGGCATGTAGCTTGGTTGAGCTACATTTCACTGTGTTATTGCCAAGGTAGATGTTTTCCCTTGTAATAGTTTCGTTTGACGCTTTGGGCGTTTGATTTATGCAAACGGTATAAACTCTGGACTTCGGTATTTTACCTCCTGCGCCTGACTCCTTCATTCACACCTCGTCACACACTGTTACTGCTACTGTTACACTGTTACTGCTACTGTTACACTGTTACTGTTACACGGCTACTGCTACTGAAACTGTTACTGTTAAACTTCTACTGCTACTGTTACGGTTATTGTTACTGTTACTGCTACATTACACTGCTACTGCTACTGTTACTGCGAATGCTAATGCTACTGTTACTGCTACTCTTCATGCTACTGTTTCTGCTACTGTTACTGTTACTCCTACTGTTACTATTAAATCTACTTCCACAGCTACGCTGTTTCTGCTACTGCTACCGTTACTGCTACTGTTACATTTACTGCTACTGCTACTGCTACTGTTACTATTACTGTTACTGCTACTGTTACACTGTTACTTCTACTGTTACTGTTACTGCTCCTGTTACAGTTACTGCTACTGTGACTGCTGCTGCTACTGTTACTGTTACTGTTACTGTTACTCTGTCACTGTTACACTGTTACTGTTACTCTGTTACTGCTATGGTTACTGCTACCTTTACTGTTACTGTTACTGCTATTGCTACTTTTACTGCTACTTCTACTGTTACACTGTTACTGCTACGGCTAATGTTACTGTTACTGTTACACTGCTACTGTTACTGTTACTGTTACACTGTTACTGCTACTGCTAATGTTTCTGTTACTGCTAATGTTACTGCTACTGCTACTGTTTCTGCTACTGCTACTGTTACTGCTAATGTTAATGTTACTGCTACTGCTCTTGCTACTGCTACTGTTTCTGCTACGGCTACTGCTACTGTTTCTGCTACGGCTACTGCTACTGTTTCTGCTACCGTTACTGCTATTGCTACTGCTACTGTTACTGTTACTAATGCTGCTAATGTTACTGTTACAGCTAATGTTACTCCTACTGCTACTCTTAATGCTACTGTTTCTGCTACTGTTACTGCTACTGTTACTGCTACTGTTACAGGAGGGGGTCGCAGTTCCGGAGCGACCCACTAGGTGCCTCCAACAACCTTAGGCACCTCCTCACTCACAGTCTGGACTAATCATTATCCTATTGGTGTCACCTGAGCTCTGTTTTCTCTGCTAGTTTCTCGATGCCAAACAGTACTAATCAGTGTCTGATCACGAGACGTATGTACAGGTACATGAGAAGTGTTCTCCCTGTTTCAATGTTGTTTTCAGTCGTAGTTAGTATTTTCGTATGTTTGCTGTCAGCCTGTTTTTGGAGACCAATTTGCTCCTCCGTTATTTTGTATACTGGTTTTGGGACCACCAGTAAAGATCCTTGTTTCACCATCTCTGCCTACTGCCTACTGTCTATCCTGCACCGCACCTGGGTCACACCTCACACCAACCCTTACATGCTACAGCTGCTGTTACTGTTACTGCTATTTTTACTGCTATTGCTACTGTTACTGATACAGTTACTGCTACTGCTACTGTTATTGCTACTGCTGCTGCTCCTGTTACTGTTACTGTTAATGCTGCTTTTACTGTTACTGCTAATGCTAATGCTAATGCTAATGTTACTGTTGCTGTTGCTGTTGCTGTTGCTGTTACTGTTACTGTTACTGCTACTGTTCCCGCTACTGCTGCTGCTACTGTTACTGTTACTTCTCCTGTTACTGTTACTGCTAATGTTAATGTTACTGCTGCTGTTACTGTTACTCTTAAAGCTACTGTTTCTGCTACTGTTACTGCTAATGTTACTGCTGTGTTACTGTTACACTGTTACTGCTGCTGCTAATGCTACTGTTTCTGCTACTGTTACTGCTATTGCTACTGTTACTGTTACTGCTACTGCTACTGCTGATCCTACTGTTACTGCTACTGCTACTTCTACTTCTACTGTTACTGCTACTGCTACTGCTCTGTCACAGATCTCAGCCTGTTAAACCACTGTACAGTCCATATCCTAGGACAGAACACATAGCTTCAGCAGACATAGCAGAACCAGATAGAGAGCAGCCAAGACATCAGCAGGGGACTGGAAAGAGCAGCAGAGATACAGAGGAGCAGTAGAGAATGAATGTCTGTGAACGTGTGTGTATGTGTGTGTTTCACTTCATTGTAATTATGTGCCTAAACCCAGGGCCTCGTCTCACTGCCCTGGTGTGTCCGCCGGTGGAAAATAGTCAGTTTTGATTACAAAGTAAACGCTATGGCGTCGGACAGGCCGCTACACGCTGATATGCATTCTATCAGTGTGATTTATGCAAATTATGCACATTATTCCCGCAGGAATCTCTTCTGAAACTGCCAGGATAAATTGCCGGAAATTAGCCATAAAATCCGTTGTGCAGGGAGTCTGAGGTGAAGGCTGTGGAGGAGCCAAGGACACGGGGCCGTGCTGGTTATGCTTGGCCTGGTCCTGGATACACATCCACGTCCACCATGCACGCCATTCATGCCTGTTAAAAACCTCACACATACACACACAGATACACACGCACACACACACACACAGAACACTCATTTTACATCTAGTAATGGATGTAAAATAATGTATTACAGTGAACAGAGCACCTGGGTTTGTTCTAATGTTTTGATATTGCTCCCACAAGGCTTGTCTGGCTTTGTTAAAAATGTACTCCTCTTCTGTCTCCTTTGCTTGTCTTTTTCATTAAGGCAAATTCATTTTTAAGATGTTCCAATATTATATATTAGACCGAAAGGTTAGCCGTCAGCATTTGAATAAGTTTTCAGTCTATCTAGGTTTGGTTTGCTGTTGTTATCTGTCAGTTTGTAAAACTGAAAATGTATAAATAATTAGTATAAAAAAATATATATATTTTTTTCCCCATGCAATTTCCAAGTTCCTTTATTTTGATGTTTTCACGTTTCTATTTACAATAACAATGTCCACCTTTGCCGTGTTTTTGACCCATAATCCTAATCTTTAGATCAGATTATAATCAAAACATACAATACAATCAGGTAATGGATAAATGTTTGGACCAATATTGTATACTGTAAAATGGATTAGATTTATGTCTAAACATTCACAATTAAAACTACTCTAAACAGGCTGTCCTGTCAAAGATTGGTCTGTCCCTGAGTCTGGACTTTCCATTGGTCTCACCGCTGATGGTCACATGATCAGCAGTAGCAGTGTGTGATCATGATGATGATGAGCGCGTCGTGATTATGTCATCTTCATGTCTTTGGTGTAATGTGCAAGCCCTGGTTAATGACTATCAGAGAGAGGAGATGAATCTCACCCCACCTCAGCCCTGATACACCCAGGGAGGGTCACCACACGCATACTGATGAGTTTGGCTAGATTATTACACACACACACATACACACACACACACACATACCCATACAGACATACACAAAAAAGTACATTTTATTTTTGAATATTTTAGGATCTAAAGTTACCTTTCACACTGGATTAGAATTTATTCCAACGTGATGTCATTTTCAACAAACAGCAGATCATTTGTTCAGAAAAAAAATCTATACAATCAACCAAAATAGACTACAATGTGGGTAAGATGAATATACTGGAATAAATAGATATAGTCTATGAACATGAGGAAATGTTAATCCAAAATGATAATCCAATATCAATCAGGACCCTCAACCTTGTACCTATGGCTTTATCCTCCTGTCCTCACGTTGAATTGGTACAGTGGAGTAAACAACCCAACAACCAAATAACCAATCAACTCCTGCGTCCTGCATCCCAACTCTAACAACACCACACATTACTGCTGGACAATTCCATGGTAACGGAATTACTTTAAAATGTATGCCAAACAAAAACCATTGATTTCAAAGTTTAACAAACCATACAACTCTATGCACAATGACTACCTTTAACAATTTCCACAGAAATTTTACAAAAACGAAACTGTGTAGATGCAAACTTTGGTAATGGAATGTCAGTAAAGGTTTTTATTCGACCACGTTTTCCAAAAACTCTGTTAAATATCTGCTCCGAATTAAGGTTCAAAGATGTCTGCAGAATAATAATAATAAGCCATTTAGCAGACGCTTTTATCCAAAGCGACTTACAGTCATGCGTGCATACATTTTTGTGTATGGGTGGTCCCGGGGATCGAACCCACTACCCTGGCGTTACAAGCGCCGTGCTCTACCAGCTGAGCTACAGAGGACCAGAAAGAATAGGGTGTCAGCTATGACACTGCACCTTGAGTTAGAAAAAATATATTTTGGTTATTGAACTACAGTAAGTGAAGTGGATTACGGTTACGGAAATACATCATGGGTCCCTGATCTGTAACACAGGAATGCATAATTATTGATATGAATGTCACTCTCTGCATGATTCACAAGTTTGGACATCACAGCACACAGTAGAGTACAGTACAGTACAGTAAAGTAGAGTATAGTTCAGTACAGTAGAGTACAGTACAATACACTGCACTCTACTGTACTATACTCTACTTTTCTTTACTGTACTGTATTGTACTGTATTGTGTTGGAATGTACTCTGCGGTTCTCTACTCACTGTACTGTACTGTACTGTACTGTACTGGTCAATCCAAACTTGTGAAACATACGTCTATGATAGGTTCATATTTGGTCCAGTCCGGTCCATCTGTGGAAGTTAACATCAAGGCCAGGGTGAACTGACCAAATTGCAACTTTTTTTCAACGTCCATGGATGTCCGGTGTCGGTCGGTGCTCAGTGGGTGAGGATGCTGGTTACAGTAAATAGAAAGAGAGGGGGCTCATGGGTAGATGTCAGTAAGAGCTGGTAGAGGTGATATTAACGGGAGAGTGAGCGAGAGAGGCAGAGAGTGAGAAGGGAGAACAGTAGCAGGTGATCCAACTGTAGTTTGTGACAATTATGATTTACCATTGTAGCCAATTCAGTTGCAGTAATTCCGTTACCGATTGTTTGGTAATTCCGTCACCAATTTGGGAACGGAATTACAAGTTTTAATCACTTAATAATTTAAAAACTAAAATGATATCAGTAAAATCACTATAACTAATTGGTAGGTCTACCATTACTTGTAACTCTCATTATCCTCCCTCATGAGGGAGAGAAATTAGAACATACCTTTTTTGGTAACGGAATTCTAAGGCACAAGGCAATATTTCTTATATTTACAAAAGTTAAAAAATTTCTGCAAAAGTCTTTACGTCAACATTATGGTGTTTTGATGTACACTACATGACCAAAAGTATGTGGACATTGCTCGTTGAACATCCCATTCCAAAATCATGGGCATTAATATGGAGTTGGTCCCCCGTTTGCTACTATAACAGCCTCCACTCTTCTGGGAAGGCTTTCCAATAGATGTTTGAACATTGCTGCGGGGATTTGCTTCCATTCAGCCACAAGAGCATTAGTGAGGTTGGGCACTGATTTTGGGCGATTAGGCCTGGTTCGCAGTAGGCGTTCCAATTCATCCCAAAGGTTTGGGGTTGAGGTCAAGCCTCTGTGCAGGCCAGTCAAGTTCTTCCACACCGGTCTCAACAAACCATTTCTGTATGGACCTCGCTTTGTGCACTGGGGCATTGTCATGCTGAAACAGGAAAGGGCATTCCCCAAACCGTTGCCCCAAAGTTGGAAGTACAGAATCGTCTAGAATGTCATTGTATGCTGTAGCGTTAAGATTTCCCTTCACTGGAACTAAGGGGCTTAGCCCGAACCATGAAAAACATCCCCAAACCATTATTCCCCTTCCACCAAACTTTACAGTTGGCACTGTGCATTGGGGCAGTTGCGTTCTCCTGGCATCTGCCAAACCCAGATTCGTCCATCGGACTGCCAGATGGTGAAGCGTGATTCATCACTCCAGAGAACGCGTTTCCACTGCTCCAGAGTTCAATGGCGGCAAGCTTTACACGACTCCAGCCGAAGCTTGGCTTTGTTTATGGTGATCTTAGGCTTGTGTGCGGCTGCTCGGCCATGGAAACCCATTTCATGAAGCTCCCGACTAACAGTTATTGTGCTGATATTTGCTTCCAGAGGCAGTTTGGTACTCAGTAGTGAGTGTTGAGCTTCAGCACTCAGCCTTCCCGTTCTGTGAGCTTGTGTGGCCTACCACTTTGCGGCTGAGCCGTTGTTGCTCCTAGACATTTCCACTTCACAATAACAGCACTTACAGTTGACCAGGGCAGCTCTAGCAGGGCAGAAATTTGTCAAACTGACTTGTTGGAAAGGCGGCATCCTTTGACGGTGCCACGTTGAAGGTCACTGAGGCCATTCCACTGCCAATGTTTGTCTGTGGAGAATGCATGTCTGTGTGCTCGATTGTATGCACCAGCAAATGATGTGGCTGAAATAGCCGAATCCACTAATTTGAAGGGGTGTCCACATACTTTTGTATATATAGTGTATTTCTGATACGTTTTAAGACTTTTTCTGGTAGATATTTTCTAAGACCTGTTTTCCATCTGCTTATCCAAAAATTAAAGCCTTTATTTATGCCTAATTTTTTTAATGGAAAATGGTTGAAAAATGTATCCATGCCTTCATTTCCCAAAAATATAGACTCTTAGCTTTCATTTGACACCCAATTTGATATGCTCCTATGAACTTCACGTTGTTGGTGCTCATGGGTCCTTTCACATGGAAATGCCCTACTGTGTCTGTAGGATGGTGTCTTGTAATCCCAGGGGAATAAAAGAACATCAGATTACGGCACAAAGGAAAATGCCACAGGTAAATTGGGATTGGGAGATTACACAGAATAGGGCTTAATACGACATATATGGAGGGGAGGGAGAAGGTTTCTGGATGTTACTCCATAATTGCATATTTCAGATGAGATGATATTCACACATTACTAGGTCACATATTGGACACAGCCAGCCAGTCAACCAGTCAACCAGTCAGCCAGTCAGCCAGCCAGTCAATCAGCCAGTCAGCCAGTCAGCCAGTCAGTCAGCCAGCCAGTCAACCAGCCAGTCAGCCAGTCAATCAGTCAGCCAGTCAGTCAGTCAGAGCAGTCAGTCAGTCAGTCAGTCAGTTAACCAGTCAGGGTCAAACATGGAAACATAAGACTGACACACACAAACATCCTCTTTACAATCACTCTAAAGATCACGACTCAAAGACAAGCAAATATGAAAAATATATTCCTAAATGTAGCCATCACTTACTGTTACCATTAGATAAGGATGTGTAACTACTGTGTGTAAACATGCAGACATATTGATCATAAGTAATGTGCATGAATGAAAAGGAGAGTAAAAAGCAATGGACTGTAGAAAAATGACTGTGTTACTTATTAATCTCATATACTATATGATTTATTATTCAGTCAGAGAAACAACACAGCAGGTCATTTTAGGCCACAGGAATGACGTCTTAGTTGTCTAACTCCCCCAGGTCCAGCCTACAACATCCTCCCTGTGACCTGAGACTCCTTTCAAATTAGCAAAACACATTCCATTTGAAAACAGAGTCTTGCGATAAGCATACATTAATGCAAAACAAAATCAGTAACAGAATGACTGCAATTGGATTGGCTACAATGGAAATCATAATAGTCACAAACAACAGTTGGATCACCTGCTACTGTCCTCCCTTCCACTGGCATACTGTTATGTTCAGATCATAACTGTTTCTTTGTCTTTCTGTTGTCTAGGAGGTCTACCATTACTTGTTACTTCTGTGAACTCTCATTATCCTCTCTCCTCATGAGGGAGAGCAATTAGAATATATACACAGTATATATATATATATATATATATATATATATATATATATATATATATATATATATATAAAAATATGCAGTACCAGTCAAAAGTTTGGACACACCTACTCATTCAAGGGTTTTTATTTATTTTTACTATTTTCTACATTGTTGAATAATAGTGAAGACATCAAAACTATGAGATAACACATATGGAATCATGTAGGAACCAAAAAAGTGTTAAACAAATCAAAATATATTTTATATTTGAGATTCTTCAAATGGCCACCCTTTGCCTTGATGGCAGCTTTGCACACTCTTGGCATTCTCTCAACCAGCTTCACCTGGAATGCTTTTCCAAGACTCTTGAAGGAGTTCCCACATATGTTGAGCACTTATTGGCTAATTTTCCATCACTCTGCGGTCCAACTTATCCTAAACCATCTCAATTGGGTGGCGGTCGGGGGATTGTGAAGGCCAGGTCATCTGATGCAGCACTCCATCACTCTCCTTCTTGGTACAATAGCCCTTACACAGCCTGGAGGTGTGTTGGGTCATTGTCCTGTTGAAAAACAAATGATAGTCACACTAAGCCCAAACCAGATGGGATAGCATATCACTCCAGAATGCTGTGGTAGCCATGCTGGTTAAGTGTGCCTTGAATTCTAAATAAATCACAGACAGTGTCACCAGCAAAGCACCCCCACACCATAACACCTCCTCCTCCATGCTTTACGGTGGGAAATACACATGCAGAGATCATCCGTTCACCCACACCGCGTCTCACAAAGACACAGCGGTTGGAACCAAAAATCTCAAATTTGGACTCCAGATCAAAGGACACATTTCCACCGGTCTAATGTCCATTGCTCGTGTTTCTTGGCCCAAGCAAGTCTCTTCTTCTTATTGGTGTCCTTTAGTAGTGGTTTCTTTGCAGAAATTCGACCATGAAGGCCTGAATCACACAGTCTCCTCTGAACAGTTGATGTTGAGATGTGTCTGTTACTTGAACTCTGTGAAGCATTTATTTGGGCTGCAATTTCTGAGGCTAGTAACTATAATGAACTTATCCTCTGCAGCAGAGGTAACTCTTCCATTCCTGTGGCGGTCCTCATGAGAGCCAGTTTCATCATAGCGCTTGATGGTTTTTGTGACTGCACTTGAAGAAACTTTCAATGTTCTTGACATTTTCCGGATTTACTGACCTTCAAGTCTTAAGGTAATGTTGGACTGTCGTTTCTCTTTGCTTTTTTGAGCTGTTCTTGCCATAATATGGACTTGGTCTTTTACCAAATAGGGCTATCTTCTGTATACAGGGCTATCTTCTGTATCTGACCCTTTGCTATGAGACTCGAAATTGAGCTCAGGTGCATCCTGTTTTCTTGATCATCCTTGACATGTTTCTACAACTCGATTGGAGTCCAACTGTGGTATTTTCAATTGATTGGGCATGATTTGGAAAGGCACACACCTGTGTATATAAGGTCCCACAGTTGACAGTGCATGTCCGATTAAAAACCAAGCCATAAGGTTGAAGGAATTGTCCATAGAGCTCCGAGACAGGATTTTGTCGAGCACAGATCTGGGGAAGGGTACCAAAAACGTTCTACAGCATTGAAGCTCCCCAAGAACACGGTGGCCTCCATCATTCTTCAATGCAAGAAGTTTGGAACCACCAAGACTCTTCCTAGAGCTGGACGCCCGGCCAAACTGAGCAATCGGGAGAGAAGGGCCTTTGTCTGGGAGGTGACCAAGAACCCGATGGTAACTCTGACAGAGCTCTAGAGTTCCTCTGTGGAGATGGGAGAAACTTCCAGAAGGACAACCTTCTCTGCAGCACTCCACCAATCAGGCCTTTATGCTAGAGTGGCCAGAGGGAAGCCACTCCTCAGTAAAAGGCACATGACATCCCGCTTGGAGTTTGCCAAAAGGCACCTAAAGGACTCTCAGACCATGAGAAACAAGATTCTCTGGTCTGATGAAACCAAGATTGAAACCTTAGCCTGAATGCCAAGCGTCATGTCTAGAGGTAACCTGGCACCATCCCTACGGTGAAGCATGGTGATGGCAGCATCATGCTGTGGGGATGTTTTTCAGCTGCAGGGACTGGGAGACTAGTCAGGATCGAGGGAAAGATGAACGGAGCAAAGTACAGAGAGATCCATTATGAAAACCTGCTCCAGAGTGCTCAGGACCTCAGACTGGGGTGAAGGTTCACCTTCCAACAGGACAATGACCCTAAGCACACAGCCAAGACAACATAGGAGTGGCTTCGGGACAAGTCTCTGAATGTCCTTGAGTGGCCCAGTCATAGCACGGACTTGAACCCGATCGATCATCTCTGCAGAGACATGAAAATAGCTGTCCAGCGACACTCCCCATCCAACCTGACATAGCTTGAGAGGATATGCAGAGAAGAATGGGAGAAAATCCCCAAATACAGCTGTGCCAAGCTAGTGGTGTCATACCCAAGAAGACTCGAGGCTGTCATCGCTGTCAAAGGTTCTTCAACAAAGTACTGAGTAAAGTATTTCCGTTTTTTATTTTCTATATTTTTTGCAAAAATGTCTAAAAGCCTGTTTTTGCTTCATCATTATGGGGTGTTGTGTGTTGACTGATGAGAGGGGGAAACTATTTGATCCATTATAGAATAAGGCTGTAACGTAACAAAATGTGGATAAGTCAAGGGGTTTTAATACTTTCCGAATGCACGTATATACAGTACCAGTCCAAACGTTTGGACACACTTACTCATTCAAGGTTTTTCTTTATTTTTACTATTTTCTACATTGTAGAATAATAGTTAGGACATCAAAACTATGAAATAACACATATGGAATCATGTAGTAACCAAAAAAGTGTTAAACAAATCAAAATCTATTTTATATCTGAGATTCTTCAAAGTAGCCACCCTTTGCCTTGATGACAGCTTTGCAAACGCTTGGCATTCTCTCAACCAGCTTCATGAGGTAGTCACCTGGAATGCATTTCAATTAACAGGTGTGCCTTGTTAAAAGTTAATTTGTGGAATTTATTTCCTTCTTAATGTGTTTGAGCCAATCAGTTGTGTTGTGATAAGGTAGGGGCGGTATACAGAATATAGCCCTATTTGGAAAAAGACCAAGTCCATATTATGGCAAGAACAGCTCAAATAATCAAAGATAGACAATAATCCATCATTACTTTAAAACATGAAGGTCAGTCAATCATGAAAATGTCAATAACTTTGAAAGTTTCTTCAAGTGCTGTCGCAAAAACCATCAAGCGCTATGATGAAATTGGCTCTCATGAGGACCGCCACAGGAAAGGAAGACCCAGAGTTACCTCTGCTGCAGAGGATAAGTTAATTAGATTTAACTGCACCTCAGATTGCAGCCCAAATAAATGCTTCACAGAGTTCAAGTAACAGACACATCTCAACATCAACTGTTCAGAGGAGACTGTGTGATTCAGGCCTTCATGGTCGAATTTCTGCAAAGAAACCACTACTAAAGGACACCAATAAGAAGAAGAGACTTGCTTGGGCCAAGAAACACGAGCAATGGACATTAGACCGGTGGAAATCTATCCTTTGGTCTGATGAGTCCAAATTTGAGATTTTTGGTTCCAACCGCCGTGTCTTTGTGAGACGCAGAGTAGGTGAACGGATGATCTCCGCATGTGCGGTTCCCACTGTGAAGCATGGAGGAGGAGGTGTGATGGTGTGGGGGTGCTTTACTGGTGACACTGTCAGTGATTTATTTAGAATTCAAGAAACACTTAACCAGCATGGCTACCACAGCATTCTGCAGCGATACGCCATCCCATCTGGTTTGGGCTTAGTGGGACTATCATTTGTTTTTCAACAGGACAATGACCCAACACACCTCCAGGCTGTGTAAGGGCTATTTGACCAAGAAGGAGAGTGATGGAGTGCTGCATCAGATGACCTGGCCTCCACAATCACCCGACCTCAACCCAATTGAGATGGTTTGGGATCAGTTGGACCGCAGAGTGAAGGAAAAGCAGCCAACAAGTGCTCAGCATATGTGGGAAGTCCTTCAAGACTGTTGGAAAAGCATTCCTCATGAAGTTGGTTGAGAGAATGCCAAAATAAAATATATTTTGATGTGTTTCAAACAGCTTTTGGTTACTACGTGTTTCCATATGTGTTATTTCATATTTCATAGTTTTGATGTCTTCACTATTATTCTACAATGTAGAAAATAGTAAAAATAAAGAAAAACCCTTGAATGAGTAGGTGTGTCCAAACTTTTGACTGGTACTGAATATATTCAATTTATATATATATATATATATATATATATATATATATATATATAATCCTAATCTGATTTTACTTACTCTGTTTACTTAGTGGTTTGTTTCGATAAGCCCCTCTGAGTCCTTGTTTCAGTATTGCCCCTTTCATTTTACTGTATCTATCTGCATTGAACAGTGTAGTCTGCAGGTCCCCTACATTACATATTGGTATCATGTTTCTGACCAAAGAGCGTTACATCCCAACAGTTGATATTGGTTGGCTGAGCCCAATGCAGGGCATTTACTGTATCTTTGTTCCTCTATTATGAACCGACGTGGGTCATTCAATTTCCAGAGTTTTAACCTGTTACTGATATGAAGGGGACAGTTGAATTCACTGCGCTTATGTATATTCCATGTTTATCATCCTTAGCATACATCACATTCATTTTATGGATAGGTACCCTGGTGGCTCTTGATATGGTAAATTGGATATTTTATCGTTTATGAAAAGGGAGCTTTTTTTATCTTTCCCCTTTTATTCATGACCTCTGAGTCTAGCTATAAACGCCTTTAAGACAGATTTGGCTTTATTAGATTCATGAATAAAAACGATGCTGTTGATTATGGCTGTTGGCTACTTTTAGCCTGATGGCTACTGAGCACTGGTGGTACAGTTAGGAACCTACCTGTATTCCTCTTAGTGAACCACTGGCCCATCATACAGGAGCCAGAGAACCATAGATGTACTCTTCAGAGTTTGGGAAACTGTCCTCATGTTGGCTCAGACAATAAATAGCTACTATCATCTATCTAAATGAGCTATACAGCATGAACTGATGGTGAAAAACATTACAGTCAAACCCTCTCCAGAACCCTCTTCAACAGACTTGCAGTTCTGAATCAGTGAAGCGAAAAACAACAGAAGACTCAGAATAAGACAACAGAACAAAGACATATCAAGCTAACTCACACAGTTTACCACAGTAGAAGTCATCATGTTCGGAAAAAATATTTTCTGAAATACACAGTTTTAGCTGCTTTGTACCATATGTGATTTGGTCCTGTTTCCTTTTTATATTGTTATGGTTCTTCCTCACACATATGGCTCTTTCTCACCCCGGGGGAGGAGGCTCTATTGGGCTAATGTGAGTATTAGTATGGGTTAAATGCTCCACTCATTTATGCATTAATGCATATTGCATAATGAATGTTTTTGTGAAGTCTCAGTTTCCAATGGCCCCTAGTACTATTATCTGTCTGTCATTACTATGGTGGGTGTAAAAATGTGCACTACAGTAATTTTACTGCTGGAAAGAGTACTGAAAGCTGAAAGCTGAAACAATCCAGTATTGTGCGTCAGCTCCTGAAAGTAGATGATTTCTAGCAGTAATTGCTGACAGTATTTATATGCCAGAGCCATTCTTGATGTATGCCTGATTATTTCCCCTCCTGATTAAGGTTCATTGTGTGGTGATTCAAGCCGTTTATGCGCTTGATGGGATTAGATAGGACAGTGTAATGACCCTGTTGTGTAAATGGCTCATATACACACACTGGGCTCTAGATTGGAAACTGGCACAGAAATATGACAAAGCCGTGAACTGGGTAGATAATGTCACATGGGTATTCAGATCCTTAGAATAACGATGGCAAACGCACAGGACTTTGTATGATCTTAGTGATGACTTGAAGGAAACACTTTGCTTATATATGTGGCTTTTTAAAAAATTTAATCGAGGATACTCTACTGTGATACACACTGCCGGTGTGTAATATCCTCCGTTACCTTAGCCTCTAGACTTGAATAAATATCAGACGTAAAATGCTCTAAATGGGCAGCAGTTAGAGGCATGCCATTTTGGGCAATATTTAACTGCCATTTATATGATGAAGTCCATGTTTCTGCTTTAGAAACAATATTTTTTGGTGTAAATTTAATTTAAAACGAGTATTGTGTATTTTATACTTCCATTTAATTGTTTATTTCAAAGATGAATCAAAGGAAATGATACTTTCCCCATGATTGTGCCTTAAAGGCTTACCAGAAAGAAGAATTCATCCTTAAATGCAGCGAGTTAGTTCTCTGTCTATGGGCCAGAGAGACCAGACTTATCCCATATTTTGCTGAGAACAAGGTCTTTGAGAGAGCTGTGTCAATTCATGTGTATCTGCTTCCGAAGTACTTGTTCAGTTGACACAAACATTTTGCAGTTGTCTTCAACTAGCCCCCCTGAAAACGCCTGAAAATGAGGACTTGCGCTGTCCATGGTTCTGAAATGCTCGCATTGATGACTACTGACATCAAATAGCTTACTGTCACTGTGAAGACTCAACTAAGTTGCTCAACTATTCAATATGAATATAAACGAAAATATTTTCGATATTTTATAGTAGCACCAAATATCTTGAATTAAAATTACTTTTTTTCAATAATATTAGTGTTGTTAATATCTATTTTGGTGTCATTTGGTTTTGTTAAATTTCGTTATTAATTTTTGTTCAACATATTTTTCTTAAATAGATCTACTAATTGGAAAACATAACAGTATCAAAACTAGACTATATTGTAGTTGCAATGATTTGCACCACCCAGAAAAGTAGATCAAAATATTTGTCCTATTTCCTGTCTTTCCTCTTTGACCAGGTCTTATTGTAGTCTGTCCTTCATGAATTGGATTAAGTGTGTGATTTCTAGGATAATACACAATTGCTCCAGTTTAAATACAATTTCACTAGGTTGCCCTTTGGCCCTGTCTTTTACTCGCAGTCATGCTGATGGACAAGAGAAGCAGAACAATACACACCAACGCTGCTGCTGATCACTGTGCTACGTCGTGATTAAAGACACCCAATTACGGCAATGAACAGTGTCGTAATTACCTTCCTTAATCACATTCTAGAGGTCTAATTGCCTTAACGATGTGTTTCATTAAACGAATGTAGGTATTACCGTCGACAGTTTTCATACACAGTTGTTGTCTAATTAACATATTATTAGGCACCGTCATGGAACTTGTTTTAATAATCATAATTAAGCCTGGCTGAGCTTTGTAGATTAATACTAACAGACATGTCCTTCTAGCCAGAGGGCAACGTTGCCCACACGTCTGGCCTTTGCTCCCAAGGCTTCGTGTGACTTTACAGCTCAACGTCCAGAAAAGTTACCGCTTTTGATGGAGCAGAAAATTATCAACTCATTATTCTTACACAACATGCTTGGCATATGGCGAGGTTCCGAGGATCAACAAGCACTTTTTGGTTTTAGTAGGCTAAGACATGACCTGAGAAAAGGATAAATGAAAATGTATTGTTATTTAGGCTTTGGTGCATGAACATAGAATTATACATGGACAATAAAATAATGTTAGAATGTTAATAGTCGATAATCAAGCGCACAATACAATTTCTTGAAAATATGCTAAAATAGCCAAGTTCAGATTTTTCGAAGGTGAATGAGGCAAAAATTAACCTCGATCCTCTGAGAAATAGAATTCAGTCCCGGCTTCGTTTTCTTACATTACTCCACTTTCAGTGACTACACATCAGACGAGCAGACGAAGGAATTTGTTTTGTTCAAAATATTTTAATAAAGCTTTCCAACACATAAACACATACAAATGGCCCTCTTTATTCATATAGTAACTAATGTATCTACAATAATGCACTGCTTGACCTGACAGCGCGCCTGATCCCTCAAGACCTCGGCCTTATTGCATGAGTTTTTAAGAAATTACGCAAATCAGACACGTCGCTATGCAGTATACAGTGTACCACCATGCAAATAAAATGTATCAAATAAATAAATAAAAAGGAAAAATCGAAAAGGACATAAACTGAAGATACAGGCTATTAGAGACTCAAATGTCATTATATTACAGTCAATGTAGCACACGTTTTTCTTTTTTTAAAGTATTTAAATGACAATATACTTTGGAGTGAGAGATTAAAACAAATATTTCGTATTCAACTCAGTTCACTTTGCTTTCCCTCAGGACATGCCTATGGGACGCTGAATAAATTCTCAAAAGTTCACCAAATAACGACCAATAAGCAAACGCCTTCATAAATTATAAATCAAGTCAATAAAGCAGCAAGGTTGTGGTTTCTTATATTAACTAATGTTCCATCTATTCAAGTGAAATGGTCGCATGTTGTCAGGTCAAAACTCTCCATATAGGGTCCTTATTTGCGCAAGTAATAAACAATTGTCAATCCAGCACCACTTGCAAGCCACTCCTAAACTTCTGTTTGGTTTTTCACTTTCATTCATACCAGCACTTAAAGGATGCTTTATATATACACAATCAAGTATTGTCTGAACAAAAAGCGCTTCTTTGAATGAATTTGTAAATGTTATAAAATAGGCCTACTCTTCATCAGCTTCACTTCATGGTCTACACTGACTTGCCAGCTCTCCAAAGTCGCCCTGTGTTTTAAAAAAGTGGTGTTCTTTTTCTCTCGCATGTGCTTCTCTGAGTGTAGGTACCGGCTCATTGTTGTGATGCAGTTAAGGCTTGTCAGCGCATTGTTTAAACAGGCTCGAGGTGACGTTGTTGAAAAGGACACATTTGTCCGGGCAGGAAGACCCGGCCAATCCGGTGGTGAAGGGGTACACAGGCGGCTGGTCGTACGCACTTATCCCCGCACTCAGACCGGGTAGACCCGGAGCAGCAAGGGCCGTGGTGGCGGGTATGGATGCCGCTGAGATGGCCTGGCCCTGGTTCAGATAGGCCACCAGCCTCCTCATCTCTTCCAGAGCCTGCGCCTGCATGAGGATGTAGTTTTTGGCGAGTAGCAAAGTGGCGATTTTGGAGAGTTTCCGCACGGAGGGGCTGTGCGCGTACGGGATGACAGAGCGCAGCTCGTCCAGCGCGTCGTTCAGGTCGTGCATCCTCCGTCTCTCCCGCGCATTGATGTTCAGTCTGAGTGTTTTCTGCTCTTTGTTTTTCTTACCTCCCTCCGGTTTACCGGCGGCCACCGTTCTCCCGTCGGCCAGGAGGACCATCTCACATCTGCCGTCACTGTCATCGTCCTGGCTCTGCTCCCCGCCACTGCTCTCGGCCGCCGAGGTCCTGTTGCTGCTCTCGCCGAACTTGACGCACAAAGATCCGGTCGGCAGACCCAGCGGTCCCCCTCGACCGCCAGCCAGTCCACCGGGTTGAATCGGGTCTGGGTCGGTCTGGTCGAAACAGCTGATCGGTGACTGGCGGTCCCTGGACCCCGGCAGGTCAACACCAGCCGCCGACCTGAAGGAGTCCATCTTTCTGTTGGAGACAGCGCTGAGTGTTTTGTGGAAAATATCTCCCGGTCCGTTCAAGTTCATTCTCCTGTCCATAGCACTTGTCCTCTCCTCCAGACTCTGCTTTAGTGGGTGGCAGTTTCTGGAGACTCTCTCCCGGCGACGGCGCTTGTACAAGTTTCTTGCCTTGTGCGCTGTCAGATAGAGTGAGTTGGTCTTGATGCTTTATTATTGCTCGACTTGTCAACTGAGATGTGGAGGCGCATCGGCTCTCTCCCTCCCTCTCTGCTCTGCTCTCTGCGCTCGCGCTGCTTATCTCGCTCTGATTCACCTTCAGCAGATCTCCACGGCGATTAGCATCACGCGTAAGAACGGGGAAGTCTTTTACATCATTATCTCGAGGCGGGTTAATATGAAGAGGATTTTCCTATTGGGACACAGCTCTCTCGCACTCTCTCTGCCCCCCTCTGTCTACCCAATCAGGTTAACGATGTAATTAATGGGATTTTAACAAACAATCCCGCGTGCTCTCCCCCTCCTCTCTCTGTATCTCTCTGTGTTTCCCAGTCTGGGTATAGTGGCTCCGCGTGCACACACGTTGTGAGGAGCTGCCTATAGCTTTATAATGGGGCGCTGGAGTTTATTATTCGAGTTACCATCTGTATAAAAGGTGGAGTACATGTTTGCAAGGTGCTGCTCCTATTAGGAAACCCAACCACTGCTTTTAAAAGTGACATGCCTGGAGACATTCACCCGTCTGTGCGCAATCTAAATGCGCCTCTCTATTTCAGAATGATGGATACGTCGTAGGGATAATATAACTCTTTATTGAGACACTAGACTTCTTTATCCTCAAGTGTGCGTTTTTCTCCTTCCCTGCTTTCTCCTCTGTCTTAATCAAACGCCCTTCATTTGCATACCAATATGATATTGATTATACTCTAAGTTTACGCGTCTATTTGGCTGTTGATTAAAAATGTATAACTCTTTTACGCCTGTTCAAACTGTGTATTGAGAATAGCAAACGCATGCAATAGCCTACAGTTTCTAGCCTGAAATCCAGAACCTGTTTTACAAACATTCCACTCCTTGTACTATGTGTCATGCCAAATACTTTGCCAAATGCTATAATGTTTCTGGTTCGGTTAAAATGCTTTTTATTTTACATGTCGTTGATGGCCCCTAGATGCGAGCCTGTCTCTATAAATTGTGACTCTCCCTATAGAGCTCATATTGTCGTGACAATACATTTGCAATAATAGCTGTAGGCTATCACATTTCAATGCATGTCTTACAATAAGCTTATCAAGGCGACATTGGGCTATTCATTCACTAAAGTAAATTTTTTTAAATATAATTTTATTATTATTATTCACAATAAATAAACGTACAATAAGTAATAATAATGATTAAGTAAGCTAACTGTATGCATTCATTGACTGAGTAAAATCGATTTATTTTAAGCCCCTCAATCTTAAGGCTTCAGAAAGAACCAAACCATCCAAAAAGGCAAGCTGGCTATAGCCATTACTTGTGCTGACATTGCCATCTACTGTCAAGAAGTGTATCCTACATCAATGAAAACATATTTCCAAACCAAACGTTGCAGAATTAATGCTTTATTTTATTTCCAATTAGCAACACCTCTCTCTCGCTCTCTCTCTCTCTCTCTCTCTCTCTCTCTCTCTCTCTCTCTCTCTCTCTCTCTCTCTCTCTCTCTCTCTCTCACTCACACACACACACACACACACACACACACACACACACACACACACACACACACACACACACATACACACACACACACACACACACACACACTCCTATCTGCAGCATCATCATCATGATACTGAGCTGCAAACTCAAGGTCAATGTTTCTGCTTTTCAACCAGTTCAATTAGGCTTCCTACACAGCCTCTGCTAATGATATACTGTGGTGTCTTTGAGGGGCTTCTCAGCTTGCACTGACGCTGGAATACTAAAGAACTACGGTCTGGCAAAGACACTCACTTCATCCTGAGACAGCGAAGGAACACCTTCATGCCCAATCAGTCTGGGCTAATGAGACAAGATGTGGCTGGATGTAGAAACAGCAGCACCAGGCTAATGAGACAAGATGTGGCTGGATGTAGAAACAGCAGTCACAGGCTAATGAGACAAGATGGGTCTGGATGTAGAAACAGCAGTCACAGGCTAATGAGACAAGATGTGGCTGGATGTAGAAACAGCAGTCACAGGCTAATGAGACAGGATGTGGCTGGATGTAGAAACAGCAGTCACAGGCTAATGAGACAAGATGTGGCTGGGTGTAGAAACAGCAGTCACAGGCTAATGAGACAAGATGGGGCTGGATGTAGAAACAGCAGTCACAGGCTAATGAGACAAGATGTGGCTGGTTGTAGAAACAGCAGTCACAGGCTCAGCAGCCTCCTGCCTCTGCTTTCTTCACACAGTCAGCACTTGGAGAGAGATCATGGAGAGAGTGTAGCGATGGAAGGACTATCTAGAACAGTGTTTGATCCAGTCATTGTGGTTACAGGGCAGATGCATTTCCTCCTGTGCCATAAAGGGCCTGACCTCTTGACTGAGTATGTAGCACACCTTCATAGAAATGTAAAGTGGCAATCTGCAGTTCGAACAATATCAAAGCGGCCACTGATTTGATAAATAGCTGAGTGATGGGGCTGCAGAAATGTAACCACTCTCAAAATCATAGACAGAGCTATGGATGGAAGGACTGACCATCCAGGATATCACAATGGTAGTTTGGACCAGAATTATAGTGTTTTGAGGCTATACAGTGTTTGTTTAGAATTACATTGTTTACCAACAAGCTTATATTTTGGGTTCTGATGGGGTAAGACATTCGAACTAATGAGGCATTTATAAGTTATATTCTTCAAGAATCAATGGGTATATATCATTCATAAAAATAACAATTAAATGGATGTAGACAACGCACATTGCCCGTTTAAGATGTGAGAAATATATTGAGGAGTCTAATGACACTTTCAGCTCTTGGTGTTTCCTGAAGGAATAATAATTATTATTATAATAATATTGTATTACATTTCTATAGCGCTATTCATTACCATTTCAAAATGCTTCAAAATCAAAAAATGAACAAGCAATACATCATCATGAGTAGCCTAGCTATAGGTAGCCAGGTCAACCAACAGAGGTCAGGTCTTTGAGTGCATGCATCCTCCAAAGATGGAGAGGGACAGTTCATGGAAGTTGGTCAGAGGAAGGTGGTCAGGCAGATGGATGATGAAGAGTCTGGTGACGATCTTGTAGAGGGCTACTCTGGGAACCAGCCTGAGTCATGTAGCCACTGGACTTCTCCTTCACAATGTTTGGCACCCATTTGGGTGATGCCTCAGCAGCTCTGAGCTCCAGAAAGCTCACCACACACAGTTCAGAGTAGTAGCCAGTCGTCCTCGTTACGAGCCCTCTACCTCAGCAATTCATTCCTCTACTGCATCTCCCATTGCCCTCAAGCTTCAGGTGACTCTTCAATTGATGTTTTTAAAAGATCAGAAGCCAGCAGCCAGGTGAAAAACTAAAAAGCTGGTACAGTGTCCAGAACAACAATGAAATCATACAAATAAAATAATAAAACTCAATGTTATCAAAAACAAAGCAGCTGATAAAAAAAGCACAATTAAAACCATTAAGAAATATCTAAATATGTACAGACTTATAGAAGCTCTCTTCTTAGGCTGCTACTAGGGTGCTGAGTATACAAAATATTAAGAACACCTACTTTTTCCTTGACATAGACTGCCCAGGTGAATCCAGGTGAAAGCTATGATCCCTTCTTGATGTCACTTGTTAAATCCACTTCAATCAGTGTAGATGATGAGGAGGAGACAGGTTAAGGAAGGATTTTTAAGCCTTCAGACAATTGAGACATGGATTGGATGAATGGGTGGATTGGGTGATTGGGTGAATGGGCAAGACAAAAGATTTAAGTGCCTTTGAACGGGGTATGGCAGTAGGTGCCAGGTGTACCGGTTTGTGTCAAGAACTGCACAGCTGCAGGGTTTTTCACGCTCAACAGTTTCCTGTGTGCATCAAGAATTGTCCACCCCCCAAAGGAGATCCAGCCAACTTAACACTGTGGGAAGCATTGGAGTCAACCTGGGACAGCATCCCTCTGGAACGCTCTCGACACCTTGTAGAGTCCATGCCCAGATGAATTGAGACTGTTCTGAGGGCATAATGTTTTTTTCCATATTATTATTATATTATGTTTTTTTTGGGGGGTAGATCAGCTTTAATATTGCAGATAGATTGTAACTTCCATCAATGTAATTGTCTGCATCATTTCCAATCCCCCATATGTTTGATTCTCTCACAAATATATAAATATATATACAATATATATATATATATATATATATATATATATATATATATATATATATATATATATATATATATATATATATATATATATATATATACACATATACATACATACACATACATATACACATACATACATACATACATACATAGAAATACATATACATACATATATATATATATATATATATCCTTTTAAAAATATATTTCCCTTTATTACTTTCTAACCCTCCCCTAATTGGAGTAAACTAGTGAACAACAACACTTCGGTGTCACGCCCTGGCTCTGGGGACTCTTTTATGTTGAGCCAGGGTGTTAGTTTCTATGTTGTAGTTTCTATGTGTTTATTCTAGATCGTTTAGATCTATGTTGGCCAGGGTGGTTCCCGATCAGAGGCAGCTGTTGCTCGTTGTCTCTGATTGGGAACCATACTTAGGCAGCCTGTTTTGCAGTTATTTGTGGGATCTTGTTCTTTATAGGTTTGTGTTTGGGAACCTTTAGACTTCACGTATCGTTTTGTTGTTTTTGTGATTGTATTAAGTACTCATTAAAAGATGTACGCCTATCACGCTGCGCCTTGGTCCGGTTCTTACGACGATCGTGACAGAAGATCCCACCAAAGAAGGACCAAGCAGCGTGTTCAGGAGCAAACACCGGGAAAGGAACTGGAGAAGTTGGCGATGTCCCAGGTGGGCGAATGGTGGTCTTGGGAGGACATGTTCGCGGGCAAAGGGCCATGGGCAAAAGTTAAAGCCCTGGCGAGAGAGGAGGTACGGCGCCAACCGTGCCGTCGTCGGACAGGCGAGAGGCAACCCCAATAATTTTTTTGGGGGGGGCACACGGCGTGGACGACGGGGCTGCTGGAGGCAGCTACAGGGCGAGTTTGTGGACTAGGAGAGGAGGCCACCAGGTTACGGGGGCCATTGGTCATGAGGGGGAAGGAGAGTGTAGAGGCACGGCGGGAGGTACTGGGGTGTGTTACCAGTCCGGTCCGGCCCGTTCCTGATCACCGCACAAGGCCGGTGGTGTGTGTTCCCAGTACGGTCCGGCCTGTTCCTGTCCCTCGCACCAAGCCTGTGGTGCGCGTCGCTAGCCCGGTCCGGCCTGTTCCTGCTCCCCGCACCAAGCCAGTGGTGCGCGTCGCCAGCCCGGTCCTGCCTGTTCCTGTCCCTCGTACCAAGCCTGTGGTGCGCGTCGCCAGCCCGGCCCGGCCTGTTCTTGCCCCTCGCACCAAGCCTGTGGTGCGCGTCGCCAGCCCGGCCCGGCCTGTTCCTGCCCCTCGCACCAAGCCTGTGGTACGCGTCGCCAGCCCGGCCCGGCCTGTTCCTGCTCCCCGCACCAAGCCTGTGGTGCGCGTCGCCAGCCCGGTCCGGCCTGTTCCTGTCCCTCGCACCAAGCCTGTGGTGCGCGTCGCCAGCCCGGCCCGGCCTGTTCCTTCCCCTCGCACCAAGCCTGTGGTGCGCGTCGCCAGCCCGGCCCGGCCTGTTCCTGTCCCTCGCACCAAGCCAGTGGTGCGCGTCGCCAGCCCGGCCCGGCCTGTTCCTGCTCCCCGCACCAAGCCAGTGGTGCGCGTCGCCAGCCCGGTTCGGCCTGTTCCTGCTCCCCGCACCAAGCTGGGGTGCGCGTCGCCAGCCCGGTTCGGCCTGCTCCTGCTCCCCGCACCAAGCCAGTGGTGCGCGTCGTCAGCCCGGTCCGGCCCGTTCCTGCTCCCCGCACCAAGACAGTGGTGCGCGTCGCCAGCCCGATTCGGCCTGTTCCTGCTCCCCGCACCAAGCCAGTGGTGCGCGTCATCAGCCCGGTCCGGCCCGTTCCTGCTCCCCGCACCAAGCCAGTGGTGCGCGTCGTCAGCCCGGTCCGGCCCGTTCCCGCTCCCCGCACCAAGCCAGTGGTGCGCGTTGTCAGTCCGGCACGGTCCGTGCCTGTTCCACCTGTGCCTGGTCCGGCACCGGTCAGCTGCTCCACGCCGGAGCCAGAGCAATCCGCTCCACCGGTGTTCAGTCCAGCTCCGGCCAGCAGGGCCAGACCACGAGGGCGAGAGAGAGAGTGGTGGTCACGCCCGGAGCCGGATCCGCCTCCGAGGCGGAATGCCCACCCGGCCCCTCCCCTGTTGGGTTTAGTTGGCGCGGTCGCAGTCCGCGCCTTTGGGGGGGGGGGGGGGGGGTACTGTCATGCCCTGGCTCTGGGGACTCTTTTATGTTGAGCCAGGGTGTTCGTTTCTATGTTGTAGTTTCTATGTGTTTATTCTAGATCGTTTAGATCTATGTTGGCCAGGGTGGTTCCCGATCAGAGGCAGCTGTTGCTCGTTGTCTCTGATTGGGAACCATACTTAGGCAGCCTGTTTTGCACAGTTATTTGTGGGATCTTGTTCTTTATAGGTTTGTGTTTGGGAACCTTTAGACTTCACGTATCGTTTTGTTGTTTTTGTGATTGTATTAAGTACTCATTAAAAGATGTACGCCTATCACGCTGCGCCTTGGTCTGGTTCTTACGACGATCGTGACATTAGGCCTCTACTTCCAGCTTATACATACTATATACATTTTATGGACAGTCAATTTTACAATAATTATATTTTATTTGCTTTTACTCCTGAACTTCCTCTACCCTCAACCTTTCCGATCATTTTCATGATGTCCATCCGGTTTGCTTCTATATGCCATATCTTTCTAACTGTGCTCTTTCATAAAAGCTCTCAACCTATAACCTATATACTTATTATGGACACAGTATGCTTTACATTAGTTGTCTTGCTGTTATTAGTTGTTGTTAGTTGTTATTAGTCCCATCCTTCAGCTCCATTCAACGCCTTCCATCTATCTCTTAACACCATCCATATTGGATTTCTATTTCCCATATATTTTTCAACTATACTGTGATGTTTCACAAAAGTTCTGAACCCTTCTATTCTCATTGTTTCTACAGATTGTAAATTGAAAATTAAAATGTTTGTTAAAAGTATTATTATATTATTGATCGATTGACTATGACTTTTCAGATCACCCAGTAGTGCTATCTGCAGGGTTATCTCCAGGTAAATATTGCAATCCTTCAGCCATTCCTGGACCTGTGACCAAAAACAAGCTACAAATGGACAGTACCAAAACAAATGATCTAATGATTCTGTCTCTTCGCAGTGTATATATTAATGCAAAATGCAACAATTTCAAAGATTTTACTAAGTTACAGTTCATATAAGGAAATCAGTCAATTGAAATAAATGCATTAGGTCCTAATCTATGGATTCCACATGACTGGGAATACAGATACGCATATGTTGGTCATAGATACCTTAATAAAAAAGGTAGGGGCGTGGATCAGAAAACCAGTCAGTATCTGGTGTGACCACCATTTGCCTCATGCAGCGCGACACATCTCCTTTGCATAGAGTTGATCAGGCTGTTGATTCTGGCCTGTGGAATGTTGTCCCACTCCTCTTCAATGGCTGTGCAAAGTTGCTGGATATTGGCGGGAACTGGAACACGCTGTCATGCAGGTCAATCCAGAGCATCCCAAACATGCTCAATGGGTGACATGTCTGGTGAGTATGCAGGCCATGTAAGAACTGGGACATTTTCAGCTTCCAGGAATTGTGTACAGATCCTTGCAACATGGGGCCGGGCATTATCATGCTGAAACATGAGGTGATGGCGGAGGATGAATGGCACGACAATGGGCCTCAGAATCTCGTCATATTATCTCTGTGCATTCAAATTGCCATTGATAAAATGCAATTGTGTTCGTTGTTCGTAGCTTATGCCTGCCCATTCCATAACCCCACCGCCACCATGGGGCACTCAGTTCACAACGTTAACATCAGCAAACTGCTCTCCCACACGGCGCCACAGTCTGCCATCTGCCCAGTACAGTTGAAACTGGGATTAATCTGTGAAGAGCACACTTCTCCAGCGTGCCAGTGGCCATCGAAGGTGAGCATTTGCCCACTGAAGTCAAGACCCAGCTGAGGATGACTAGCACACAGATTAGCAGTTTGTGCAGAAATTCTTCGGTTGTGCAAACCCACAGTTTCATCAGCTGTCTGGGTGGCTGGTCTCAGACGATTCCGCTGGTGAAGCTGGATGTGGAGGTCTCGGGCTGGCGTGGTTACACGTGGTCTGTGGTTGTGAGGCCGGTTGGACGTACTGCCAAATTCTCTAAAACGACGTTGGAGAAAGCTTATGGTAGATAAATTAACATTAAATTCTCTGTCAACAGCTCTGGTGGACATTCCTGCAGTCAGCATGCCTATTGCACGCTCCCTAAAAACTTGAGACATCTGTGGCATTGTGTTGTGTGACAAAACTGCACATTTTAGAGTGGCCTTTTATTGTCCCTAGCACAAGGTGCACCTGTGTAATGATCATGCTGTTTAATCAGCTTCTTGATATGCCACACCTGTCAGGTGGATGGATTATCTTGGAAAAGGAGAAATGCTCACTAACAGGGATGTAAACAAATTTGTGCACAACATTTCAGAGAAATAAGCTTCTTGTGCGAATGGAACATTTCTGGGATCTTTTATTTCAGCTCATGAAACATGGGACCAACACTTTACATGTTGTGTTTATATTTGTGTTCAGTGTATATACATACAATTCACCCACAAATCAATGTTTGTCAGAAACCATAATACCTCAATAGTGGACCATAGTAGTCACTATTCCAGTTACACATAATAGGTCCAAATTCGGTCTTGAGACTGTGTCTTGGTTTTGTCTCCAACCTCCAATTGATCACTCTACATCGACTATTAAGTAAGTGTCATCTCACACAGTCTTTCCTTTGCTGAGGGAATCCCCAGTGCCAATATTTGTCTCTATCTATCTCGTTTGAGTCTTACTGTAGTAAGTCCTGTCTACCACAGGGTGGCAGACAACACCCAGCATGAGGAGAGCTATTTTAACGGTGCAACGGTGAATAAACCATTGGAAATCATGGCAAGAATAGACATGATGAATTGGCATGATATAATTCCGACATAATTCTATACAATTTAGAGATTGAAATTCATGAATGGATAATTGTCTATTTTGCATGATGATTTTCCAACTCATGTATTGAATTATGTTTCACTTCCTCAATTTTCTGAGTTGAAATGGAACTGCTGGTGTTCAGCCATGAATATCAACCGATATAAGTGTTTATACTTATTAGAAAAATTGTAATTCAATCACTTTTTATGTCTGTTGAGTCATCCACAAATGTTTTGTTGCATGGCAACACCATCACATCAAGATATTTATTTTGTATTGAGTAGCAATTTCCCCATGGCAGAGTGGTCACTTCAGACCAATTACTGTGGGTGCTTCTGATCTTAGAGTAGGTCATGTCAGGTCAGTGGGGCTATTCTCTGTACCAGGTCCTGCCCTGACTGCAGGGCCTACAATAGCCTTTTGGGGGCCCTAAGTGAGATTTGGTTGTGGGTCCCCCCACCTATTTTGCCTTTTGGCGGAGAGAAATGGAGCCTGGTCATTATTTGGCCAAGATTACTACGAGTTTAGATAGCTGGCTAGGCTAACTACCAATCTAAAAATGGTTAGCTGACATGGCTAATTGAGAGACTGTCACTGACTGACATACAGGGAAAAACTGCTGATGCACATCAACATTTTGAAATTGCACCTGGTGTATTCTACTATTCTTACCCGTCAATAGTAAGTTGAGACCCCGACTGAGTTACAATATACACTATATGACAAAAAGTATATGGACACCTGCTCGTTGAACTTCTCATTCCAAAATCATGGGCATTAATATGAAGTTGGTCCCCACTTTGCTGCTATAACAGCCTCCACTCTTCTGGGAAGGCTTTCCACTAGATGTTGGAACATTGCTGCGGGGATTTGCTTCCACAAGAGCATTAGTGAGGTTGGGCACTGATGTTGGGCGATTAGGCCTGGCTCGCATTTGGCGTTCCAATTCATCCCAAAGGAGTTTGATGGGGTTGAGGTCAAGCCTCTGTGCAGGCCAGTCAAGTTCTTCCACACCGATCTCGACAAACCATTTTTGTATGGACATCGCTTTGTGCACGGGGGCATTGTCATGCTGAAACAGGAAAGGGCCTTCCCCAAACTGTTGCCACAAAGTTGGAAGCACAGAGTCATCTAGAATGTAATTGTATGCTGTAGCATTAAGATTTCCCTTCACTGGAACTAAGGGGCCTAGCCCGAACAATGAAAAACAACCCCAGACCATTATTCCTCCTCCACCGAACTTTACAGTTGGCACTATGCATTGGGGCAGGTAGCGTTCACCTGGCATCTGCCAAACCCAGATTTGTCAGTCAGACTGCCAGATAGTGAATTGTGATTAATCACTCCAGAGAACGTGTTTCAACTGCTGCAGAGTCCAATGGAATCGAGCTTTACACCACTCCAGCCAATGCTTGGCATTGTGCATGGTGATCTTAGGTTTGTGTGCGGTTGCTCGACCATGGAAACCCATTTCGTGAGGCTCCTGAAGAACAGTTATTGTGCTGAAGTTGCTTCAAGAGGCATTTTGGAACTTGGTAGTGAGTGTTGCAACCGAGTACAGACAATTTTTACGCGCTACGCACTTCACCACTTCACAATAACAGCACTTGCAGTTGACCGGGCCAGCTCTAGCATGGCAGAAATGTTACGAACTGACTTGTTGGAAAGGTGGCATCCTATGACGGTGCCACATTGAAAGTCACTGACCTCTTCAGTAAGGCCATTCTACTGCCAATGTTTGTCTATGGAGATTGCATGGTTGTGTGCTCTATTTTATACACCTGTCAGCAACCGGTGTGGCTGAAATTTCCGAATCCACTAATTTGAAGGGGTGTCCACATACTTTTGTATATATCGATCACACAGCCATATTGGAACTCAGTTGGGGTCTCAACTTATTATTGACAGTAAGAATATATATACAGTACCAGTCAAAAGTTTGGACACACCTACTCATTCAAGGGTTTTTCTTTATTTTTACTATTTTCTACATTGTAGAATAATAGTGAAGACATCAAAACTATGAAATAACACATATGGAATCATGTAGTAACCAAAAAAGTATTAAACTAACCAGTATTTTAGAATTGCGCCGGAGAAGATGGCTGCCGTTTTACAGCCCTCTAACCAATTATACTATTATGTGTGTTTTTCCACGTTATTTGTAATTTATTCTGTACATAATGTTTCTGCCTGTCACGGAATCAGCCGAGGCTGCTCCTCCTCCCTGCTCGGGCAGGCTTCGGCGTTCGTCGTGCCCGGAGTACTAGCTGCCACCGATCTATGTTTCGGTGTTTGACTTGTTGTGTCCTGATTGTGTACACCTGTTCCCCATTATGTTGTATTGCATTCCCTATTTAACCCTCTGTTGTGTATTGTGTGTTGTGTGTTATTGTTTGCGTCATCGGCAGTGTGCGGGTTGTTTGTTTTCTCCGTTGTTTGGAGACAGTTTCTTTTCACTGGCGACTTTCATTAAAGTACGGTTTCCAGTAGCTCTGTGTCCTGCGTGTGACTTCGCCTACCGCATTTCACTGTCGCCGTTCTGACACTGCCATCGTCTCTTATAACCAAAAAGAGCTTCTGGATATCAGGACAGCGATTACTCACCTCGTATTGGACGAATATTTTTTCTTCAACAAGTCGGGTTGCGAAGAATATCCTACAGACACCCGACAAGGCCCAAATCCCTGTCATTCGCATGAGAAAGAGACGGAGATATCATGGACGTAGGTCGGGGTGCCTTGTCAGGATCCGACGGCGAGCGAGTAAACTGCCTCTTCCATCAATCCTATTAACCAATGTTCAATCATTTGAAAATAAATTAGATGACCTAAGATTACGGTTATCCTACCAACGGGACATTAAAAACTGTAATATATTATGTTTCACCGAGTTGTGGCTGAACGACGACATGGACAACCTACAGCTAGCGGGCTATACGCTACATCGGCAGGATAGAACGGCTGACTCCGGTAAGACAAGGGGTGGCGATCTGTGTATATTTGTAAACAACAGCTGGTGCACAATATCAAATACTAAGGAAGTCTCGAGGTTTTGCTCACCTGAGATAGAGTATCTTATGATAAGCTGTAGACCACACTATTTACCAAGAGAGTTTTCATCTATATTTTTCATAGCTGTCTATTTACCACCACAAACCAATGCTGGCATTAAAATTGCACTGAATGAGCTGTATAAGGCCATAAGTGAACAGGAAAACGCTCATCCAGAGGCAGCGCTCCTAGTGGCCGGGGACTTTAATGCAGGGAAACTTAAATCAGTTCTACCTAATTTCTACCAGCATGTTAAATGTGCAACCAGAGGAAAAAAAACTCTAGACCACCTTTACTCCACACACAGAGACGCATACAAAGCTCTCCCTCGCCCTCCATTTTGCTTATAAGCAAAAACTAAAGCAGGAAGCACCAGTGACTCGGTTAATAAAAAAGTGGTCAGATGACGCAGATGCTAAGCTACAGGACTGTTTTGCTAGCACAGACTGGAACATGTTCCGGGATTCTTCAGATAGCATTGAGGAGTACACCACATCAGTCACTGGCTTCACCAATAAGTGCATCGATGATATCGTCCCCACAGTGACCTTATGTACATACCCCAACCAGAAGCCATGGATTACAGGCAACATCCGCACTGAGCTAAAGGGTAGAGCTGCCGCTTTCAAGGAGCGGGACTCTAACCCGGACGCTTAAATGAAATCCCGCTATGCCCTCCGACGAACCATCAAACAGGCAAAGAGTCAGTACAGGACTAAGATTGAATCGTATATACCGGCTCTGATGCTCGTCGGATGTGGCAGGGCATGAAAACTATTACAGACCACAAAGGGAAGCACAGCCGCGAGCTGCCCAGTGACAAAATACTTCCAGACGAGCTAAACCACTTCTATGCTTGCTTCGTGTCCACATCACCAACAAACTATCATGGTCCAAACACACCAAGACAGTCGTGAAGAGGGCACGACAAAGCCTATTCCCCCTCAGGAGACTGAAAAGATTTGGCATGGGTCCTCAGATCCTCAAAATATTCTACAGCTGCACCATCGAGAGCATCCTGACTGGTTGCATCACCGCCTGGTATGGCAACTGCTCGGCCTCCGACCGCAAGGCACTACAGAGGGTAGTGCGTACGGCCCAGTACATCACTGGGGCCAAGCTTCCTGCCATCCAGGACCTCTATACCAGGCGGTGTCAGAGGAAGGCCATCAAAATTGTCAAAGACTCCAGCCACCCTAGTCATAGACTGTTCTCTCTGCTACCGCACGGCAAGAGGTACCGGAGTGCCAAGTCTAGGTCCAAAAGACTTCTCAACAGCTTCTACCCCCAAGCCATAAGACTCCTGAACAGCTAATAATGACTACCTGAACTATTTCCACCCCATCTTTTTACGCTGCTGCTACTCTGTTAATTATTTATGCATAGTCACTTTAACTCTACCCACATGTACATATTACCTCAACTACCTCAACTAGCTGGTGCCCCCGCACATTGACTCTGCACCGGTACCCCCCTGTATATACAGTGGGGAGAACAAGTATTTGATACACTGCCGTTTTTGCAGGTTTTCCTAATTACAAAGCATGTAGAGGTCTGTAATTTTTATCATAGGTACACATCAACTGTGAGAGACGGAATCTAAAACAAAGATCCAGAAAATCACATTGTATGATTTTTAAGTAATTAATTTGCATTTTATTGCATGACATAAGTATTTGATCACCTACCAACCAGTAAGAATTCCGGCTCTCACAGACCTGTTAGTTTTTCTTTAAGAAGCCATCCTGTTCTCCACTCATTACCTGTATTAACTGCATCTGTTTGAACTCGTTACCTGTATAAAAGACACCTGTCCATACACTCAATCAAACAGACTCCAACCTCTCCACAATGGCCAAGACCAGAGAGCTGTGTAAGGACATCAGGGATAAAATTGTAGACCTGCACAAGGCTGGGATGGGCTACAGGACAATAGGCAAGCAGCTTGGTGAGAAGGCAACAACTGTTGGCGCAATTATTAGAAAATGGAAGAAGTTCAAGATGACGGTCAATCACCTTCGGTCTGGGGCTCCATGAACATCTCATCTCGTGGGGCATCAATGATCATGAGGAAGGTGAGGGATCAGCCCAGAACTACACGGCAGGACCTGGTCAATGACCTGAAGAGAGCTGGGACCACAGTCTCAAAGAAAACCATTACACCGTCATGGATTAAAATCCTGCAGCGCACGCAAGGTCCCCCTGCTCAAGCCAGCGCATGTCCAGGCCCGTCTGAAGTTTGCCAATGACCATCTGGATGATCCAGAGGAGGAATGGGAGAAGGTCATGTGGTCTGATGAGTCAAAAATAGAGCTTTTTGGTCTAAACTCCACTCGCCGTGTTTGGATGAAGAAGAAGGATGAGTACAACCCCAAGAACACCATCCCAACCGTGAAGCATGGAGGTGGAAACATCATTCTTTGGGGATGCTTTTCTGAAAAGGGGACAGGACGACTGCACCGTATTGAGGGGAGGATGGATGGGGCCATGTATCGTGAGATCTTGGCCAACAACCTCCTTCCCTCAGTAAGAGCATTGAAGATGGGTCATGGCTGGGTCTTCCAGCATGACAACGATCCGAAACACACAGCCAGGGCAACTAAGGAGTGGCTCCGTAAGAAGCATCTCAAGGTCCTGGAGTGGCCTAGCCAGTCTCCAGACCTGAACCCAATAGAAAATCTTTGGAGGGAGCTGAAAGTCCGTATTGCCCAGCGACAGCCCCGAAACCTGAAGGATCTGGAGAAGGTCTGTATGGAGGAGTGGGCCAAAATCCCTGCTGCAGTGTGTGCAAACCTGGTCAAGACCTACAGGAAACATATGATCTCTGTAATTGCAAACAAAGGTTTCTGTACCAAATATTAAGTTCTGCTTTTCTGATGTATCAAATACTTATGTCATGCAATAAAATGCAAATGATTTACTTAAAAATCATACAATGTGATTTTCTGGATTTTTGTTTTAGATTCCGTCTCTCACAGTTGAAGTGTACCTATGATAAAAATGACAGACCTCTACATGCTTTGTAAGTAGGAAAACCTGCAAAATCGGCAGTGTATCAAATACACTGTATAGGCTCTCTACTGTTATTTTATTTTACTTCTGCTCTTTTTTTCTGAACACTTTTTTGTTGTTGTTTTATTTTACTTATTTCATTAAAAAATAAATGCATTGTTGGTTAAGGGCTGTAAGTAAGCATTTCACTGTAATGTCTACACTTGTTGTATTCGGCGCATGTGGCCAATAAAATTTGATTTGATTTGATTTGAATATATTTTATATTTGAGATTCTTCAATTAGCCACCCTTTGCCTTGATGACAGCTTTGCACACTCTTGGCATTCTCGCAACCAGCTTCACCTGGAATGCTTTTCCAAAAGTCTTGAAGGAGTTCCCACATATGCTGAGCACTTGTTGGCTGCTTTTCCTTCACTCTGCCTTCTGACTCATCCCAAACCATCTCAATTGGGTTTAGGTCGGGGGATTGTGGAGGCCAGGTCATCTGATGCAGCACCTCATCACTCTCCTTCTTGGTAAAATAGCCCTTACACAGCCTGGAGTAGTGTTGGGTCATTGTCCTGTTGAAAAACAAATGATAGTCCCACTAAGCCCAAACCAAATTGGATGGCGTATCGCTGCAGAATGCTGTGGTAGCCATGCTAGTTAAGTGTGCCTTGAATTCTAAATAAATCACAGACAGTGTCAACTATACATGCGGAGATCATACGTTCATCCACATCGCGTCTCACAAAGACCCGGCGGTTGCAACCAAAAATCTCAAATTTCCATCGGTCTAATGTCTATTGCTCGTGTTTCTTGGCCCAAGCAGGTCTCTTCTTATTATTGGTGTCCTTTAGTAGTGGTTTCTTTGCAGCAATTCGACCTTGAAGGCCTGATTCACACAGTCCCCTCTGAACAGTTGATGTTGAGATGTGTCTGTGACTTGAACTCTGTGAAGCATTTATTTGGGCTGCAATTTCTGAGGCTGGTAACTCTAATGAACTTATCCTCTGCAGCAGAGGTAACTCTGGGTCTTCCATTCCTGTGGTGGTCCTCATGAGAGCCAGTTTCATCATAGTGCTTGATGGTTTTTGCGACTGCGCTTGAAGAAACTTTCAAAGTTCTTGAAATGTTCCGTATTGACTGACCTTCATGTCTTAAAGTATTTATGGACTGTCATTTCCCTTTGCTTATTTGAGCTGTTCTTGCCATAATGTGGACTTGGTCTTTTACCAAATAGGGCTATCTTCTGTATACCCCCCTCTACCTTGTCACAACACAGCTGATTGGCTCAAATGCATTAAGAAGGAAAGAAATTCCACAAATTAACTTTTAAGAAGGCACACCTGTTAATTGAAATGCATTCCAGGTGACTACCTCATGAAGCTGGTTGAGAGAATGCCAAGAGTGTGCAAAGCTGTCATCAAGGCAAAGGCTGGCTATTTGAAGAATGTATATATGTAATATATTTTGATTTGTTTAACCGTTTTTTGGTTACTACATGATTCCATATGTGTTATTTCATAGTTTTGATGTCTTCACTATTATTCTACAATGTAAAAAATTGTAAAAATAAAGAAAAACCCTTGAATCAGTAGGTGTGTCCAATCTTTTGACTGGAAGTGTATGTATCGGCTATCTTTATGTTGCTGAGGTCTTTCATAGAGGCCCATTATTTTCTACAGCAGCATAATAACCTAAACGTACTCAGGAAGTGTGACATTATTTCCAATGGCCATACACCAAAAACCAGAGTGACAACAGATCAGGCCTGGGATCAATTCAGGAAGTGTTTTTAATTTAAAAATCTAAAATGGAAAAACCTTTGAAATAAATAGCTTCTACTCCTCAGTTTATTGATAAATCATTGAAAATAGATGTCGTTTTTTTACATTTGAAATGGTTATTTAAGTTTACTTCCTGAATTGCCTTCAATTGGAATTGACCCTAGCCCTGCTAGAGATAACCCAATATATGGTTTTATATGACTCTCTCTACCAGACTATGCACAATCTATTTTTCTCTCTTTGTTCCCTGCCTCCATCCCTCCCTTTCCCTAGTCTTTCTCACCCTCATTATAATGATGTGTGCAGTGTCTCAAAACTTATCAGCCAAGTTTATATTTCCTACTACTGACTAAAGGAGTGGGGGAATCCTAACCTAATTCAAGAAAACGGGCAAACCACTGGTACCCAAGGTTAATGAAATGGGTATTGCATCACCTAGGAGGGCCTTCTCTTCTTCCTGGGGTGCTTTGTGATTGTCAGATACAGCTAACTTAATACTATTTAAAATGTGGATACTGTATACCTATAGACCTATCAAAAACAAATTCCCACTGAAAGTTCTGATGAATTGTAGCGTATATTGTAGGCTAGTGATTACCCTGAAAAAGGATTCGACATTAACCATGTTGATCCTCACTCACTCTGTGGTGTGTAGCCTACAGTGGTCTACAATGTATTCAGGTCTGCCCATGTATGCAATGGCCACTAGGTGGCAAAGCAACCATATGGGAATTAATGTAAATCTACAAACCGGGAAGAAACGATTCAACATAGACCTAGATTTGATTGAATTTGAATAAATGCTTTTGACCAATGCAATATCAATATCTCTTCTAAATTGTCGAGATGCAGTATATATTTTAATATGGATTATCTGTTCAGATTCTGAGTCAAATTATCCTAGAAATAGGCTATGGGTTTAATGGACGGTTGAATATGCTGGCCTACGCATTAGTTTATGTCGGCTAGGCCTATCCCATGTTTGGGTGGCCACACATTAGTTGGTCGTTACATTAGGCTATGTTATAGAATACCTTTTTTTCACTGCTTGCAAATGTCAAGTCACCTTGTCCGACGGGGCTGATGTCATTAGGCTTACACGTAAACCTCACAATGAGACAAGGCTACGATTTTTAAATGCAATGTAGAACTGTGGCTATACGTGTGCCTATGTGCATGCTTTTGGCATGTGTGTTTCTGTGCATGTTTGTTAGTGCTGATGCGTGCATACAGTGCCTTTGTGTAAATAAATCCGGTTGTGCCCTACTTCCGTGTATTCAATAGAATAAATTGAATTTGTTTGAGCTTACTGTATATTTCGTGTATAATATTATTCTGAAGCGTTGGCGTAGCGCAGGCCTACTAAAAGAAAGGGCAGCTCCTCTCGGCGGCTGGCTGGTTTCAGCACCAGTAGATGTGGACAGCGCCTTCAGAGCGGGCCGTGAATAAGCAAGGCCTCTGCCTGAACCAAAGGTCATCATTCATTGACACTCGACCACAGCGCACATTCACAACATCCTCCCACCTATTTTAACATGTTTAAGCTGCATACGTTTAAGATGGATATGTTTAAACGTATCATGTTGCATATCAACCGTTTACATGCCTTTGAAATTACTTCCGTTTTCAAAAATGTAAGACATGAGCTGATAATATTGGGTGCACTTTCTTTATTCTGATAAAAGAAAACAATACGAAATAGAGGGGAATTTACAGACAACAATTGCAGACACAAACATTTTCCCCAACCCTTTAGCGTGTTGTTTAAGTGAAAGCTGTGTGCGCTCCCGCCGACGATATCAGGCTCCGCTCTTGGCATTCACCGCGTGCCTTAATTGTAAGATATTAAATCAAGGTCCGCTGTGAACACGGAGAGCCAGAACCAGAACCTCAGATCACTCTGTGTGTGTGTGTGTGTGTGTGTGTGTGTGTGTGTGTGTGTGTGTGTGTGTGAGAGAGAGAGAGAGAGAGAGAGAGAGAGAGAGAGAGAGAGAGATACATTTTGCCGTTGAAATCGGAGTTGATCATTTCGACCCATACTATTCCTTTCCATTTCAATGTACCCACCCGTTCCATCAGACCTTCAGTGTACCCACCCGTTCCATCAGACCTTCAATGTACCCACCCGTTCCATCAGACCTTCAGTGTACCCACCCGTTCCATCAGACCTTCAGTGTACCCACCCGTTCCATCAGACCTTCAATGTACCCACCCGTTCCATCAGACCTTCAGTGTACCCACCCGTTCCATCAGACCTTCAATGTACCCACCCGTTCCATCAGACCTTCAGTGCGAATAGTTATGTGGATATACATCTTGTCAATGCCGATGTCGTTGTTCTTTGAAGTTGGACTCCCGAAACAGCCAATCATTCTGTAATGGTAGGCAAAGCTGCTGATAAATGTATATACATTACCCCACCGTGAAACTTTAATGTAATTTGGCAAAATTAGAAAATTAAACACTTAAATATTTGCAATAGGCTGGGCCTATTGAAGGCCGGCGGCCATTGAGCTTGGTGCGTAATGGGTTAAAGTCGTCATTAGCACTGTTTTTTGGTGACTAGATTCAAAATTATGGTTAGTCCGAATTCATCTCGGGAGGCAAAAAAAGGGGGACGGGACGTTTTATCTTCTCGTCAAAAAAGCTTCGGACAGGTGTAGACTTCAACCACGTCGTATTCCTCCATCAAATATCTACCAAAAAAAGAAGAAAACACAAAATGCGTCACAAACCTCCTTAGAAAGTAAATACTGCAATCCTGTACAGGAAAGAGAGAAAAACCTACAAACAGAGGAACATTTGTCATCTTATATTTTTAAATAATCTTACAGAGATCCATATAATTCGCTGTCTGTGTAGAAAAATTGGATGGCCCTTTACAAGAGAACGCATAGCACCGCACAAGTCTACTCGCAGGTCAAGTTTAAAAAAAAGAGAGATGCCGCAAACCGCGAGTGGGGTAATTGGAAAGCCTGCTTCCCTCCCCGTATACTATATTCCATCAACGCACCGTGGAACCACCGAAGGCAAAGGTATATAGGCTCCTCTCCTCACAAATCCATCTGGGACCGAGGTCGAGCTGAGCTGAGCTGTACATGTCCCGTTTCCAACACTGCTAAATGTGACTGATCTCCCTCCGCCCGGTCTTTTCCACTCGCTAGCTAACTTCAGGATTAATGGCGTTCTAGCCAAACAAATAAGGCATCTGCCTTGAGCGCGAGAGGATTGCATGGGGGGCGGTGACGTCACTAGGCAAACAGATGTTCTCTCTGCCTCTCTCTCCCTCTCTCTCTCTCTCTCTCTATAGCCAACGTCCCCGATCAGCTTCCTGTGCCCTTGAAACTAAGGAAAAATCACTTCAATCCCAGTTTAAACCTATAATCTCCCTGTTTCTTAGCTATTGCTATTAGGCTACACGACGCACCTCGTTAAGATTGTATGGTGATGGACATAATGGGAATAGAAAGAGGATTTTGTTTTGGCATTTCAGTGCACAGGGATCTGGATGAGTAGATTGATAATATCACAACATTTGTTATTGATTTAGCCTAAATTATATGTTTGACATTGACTGGCAATATAATAATTTTTTTCAGTTATACAATGTTGTTATACTATTCTAAAAATGAACACACACACACACACACACGCACACATCCACACACACACACACACACACACACACACACACACACATACACGCACACATTCCGATTCCGAGTTAAGCAGAGAGGGAGAGGTATTTTCTTTTTTTACGTTTTGACGAATTGTTTAATATGTGAGAGCCATTTACAACAATTTCGTTTAACAATTTGTTTAAGTCCAATGCTGGAGCCTATTTGCTGTTGGTGGTTTTGAAACAGGTGCAAAGGGAAAGGATGGAACGGACGTGTCGGTTCATGCCATTGCATGCACCTTGCAAACTATTTAACATTTTCTCTTGAAAGCAAGAGAATGTGTGCATTAATTTAATGAATTGTGCACGGTAGGCCTATCCATGTGCATAGCATATCAAAGGCATAGTGTTTATAGCGCATGATAAACGCGTTTGAAACTGCATGCCAATAGGCTATTAGATGTAATCTCTGGTTGTGTTGAATTCAGTCTTTATATTCATCAATTTACCTCATGAACCAGTGCAACGTATACTGAAATTTCAATGATTAATTACTGAGTCAAGGTTACTATACTACTATTACCTCCACCACTACTATTACGAGTAGTCTATCTACTACAGCAAGTAGGCTACTGCTACAACAGTGATGCCAAGCGGTCCACTAGACTTTGGGGGCTATTTCTGCCTTTACACAGATTATATTCATTCATAAACATAAGCTTGGATGCAGTGTGGATCCTGAAGGCTACCGAATACGATTATTGAACTGCATCACCCATTCAATGGAGAAACAAAGGGAAACGCCATTTTAGATGGGATGGGGGGGGGGGGGGGGGGGGGGGGGGGGGGGGGGGAATCCCCCCTCTCATATGAAAAATCTAAACGATGTTGTCCTTTATGAACCGATATTTGACCCAATGTGTGCGGACCTATTGTCTTCAAGCGCTGAGCGACGAACAAATAAACAAGTGCATAATGACCATGCATCCATGCCACTGTTGTTATCTATTATGTAACTGTATTCATATGTGCCCACTTGCACTGTAATGTTTTCGGTATAGAGATTCTCCTGGCTCTTTGTCAGCCTTCTTCATATCCATGATTACTAGAGGTATTTTTTTACGCCCGCAATAACAATGGCAAGTGCAACGTGGGAAGGAATGTCCGTTATCTTTAGCACCTATGCTTAGAGCGAACCATGCCAACACCATGACACCATATAGGCCTAGTGCATTGTCAGTTTTTATGTTACACAGTGACCAGACTTAAAAAGCACATTTATTTTCATCTAATTGATGATATAAGAGACAGACCCAGTCGAAACATGGATGCCCCATACTCACCATCTCTCGCACGCCATATGGTCCATCTCATAGTCTTGTCGTGTATCCATTCGTTTGTGTTGTCTTTCACGTCACTGTATGGTGTAATTATTTTTTATCTTAGCGAGCGGCTTGTATTCCCGGTTATTTCGGTGTAGCGATGGACAATCGGACGACTCTGGCAGGCGAGTAGCGGATACCAGTATGAGCAATGCTCTAGCTTCTGCAAAGCATGGCTGCGTTTTTTCATTTTTTTCAAAAGGGCAGGTCGTTCTGTGCATTACAATGAGATAAATCTCTCTTTCCCTCTTCCCCCTCTCTCTCTTTCTCTCTCGATCTCTCTCGTTCTCTTTCTCTCTCTATCTCTCTCGCTCTCTCTCTCTCTCGCACACACACACGCACGCACGCACTCACTCACACAAGCACACACACACACTGTTTGAAATATCACGTTTCAATATAACATGAAAGGATTTTGTTAAGTTTGTCATCTGCCCATGTTGTTCGTCGTGTTTGTACCTTTCAGGATGGTAAATATAGCCTAGCAGTGCACTAAATCATAACGGACTAGATATGTGGCATCAACGATAATCTGAACCTAGATTAGGAGTGTGCGTAATAACTGTACACCATTGAATCGTCGTCTCCGTGTGCTGGGCGCAATTTGTCATGTTTAATACCGTTTGTCCTGAGAGCTCCATTAGTACGTTATAGTTATGCCTCTGGACCGCAGCTCAATCTTACTGCATTTGTTCCTGTGAGATGGTGAGCCCTCAGACCGCACGTGATTCATTGGCCATATATAAATGTAATTTTATTTCATGACCTTAAAATAAGTTCAAATTCATATTTACAACTCCTAACGATTGTAGATGTTTAAGCATACCTTGACCCAGTTTATTGTAATGCACTTAACCTATACTTGAAGGTCTTCTAGGTAGCCTATTTTAAATAAAGGTACGTAGCCTATTTTAAATAAAGGGGGGCCTTATTCACGCAAGTGCATTTATTTACATACATACCATTCTTTATATATTTCTAAAACACTATAATGTTGTATAGGCCTGCATTTGCTGTGGATAAGCCATTCTTAGCACCATGTTACAAGCATAGATGTCATGGATATTTTGGCGCATGTAACTCTCCAGTGCAGAGTTAGGCTAACTGCTGCAGCTTTCCTAATTAGGTCAGAGGAGATAAGGTGGATGCAGCACTTACAGTACCATCTAATATGGCAATAGGATATTTCTGCTTCATAACACACCAGGTTGTTTAAAATGTCAAATATTGTAGACCCAAGGCCAGTAAAATGTGAGGGTACATTGGCGACTGTACTTCTCCAAACGCGTCATCGGTCAATGTCTGACTTGATATGAAAAACGCAGAGACATTAATCCACTAGGCCTATACCGTGCGAGCTATTCAATATCGAATTAATAATTAATTGAAGTACGTGCCACCCATGTGTTCTGTGCTACTGGTTTGTATTCCCTTCAGTTCCTGCCGAGGTCGACTCAGGGGCAAAATATCCAGTCGAAACACATCACAGTATGGATCCCCACACAGGGCCCCATGGAAAGATGATGTCACTCTAGCCTGTCTAAACTCACTAACCCCATAGGCTCAATGAAATGACCCGCGTACACAGGGAATCAAACACACACACATGCAAGGTGTTACATACAAATATATTTCACTTGACTTGATTTTAGCATCTGATATGTCGCTATAGCATGCGTGTCCTCCACTTGCTCTGAATACAGAAGCTGCTGCTTGTTCGAAATGCACCAGCCTTTAAGCAAAACACACCCTCTATTTCTCTGCTTCTTCTCCCTCGGCTCTCCCTCTGTTCTCTTGACGCCGTGGAGGCTGCAGGCCTTCTCTCCATCCATAGGACCTTTACCTCCCAGCCTGCCCTCTATATAATTGTACTATAGGCTACTACTACACTCCATTACAACGGGCCTTTAAACACACGATTGCTTTGAGAATTGAATTCTTGTTTGATGATGCCACATTAGCGGATAATGCATGCTGCTGCAAATATTAATACCATATCTGGAAGAGGCATGGAATATAATTTATTTGTTTCTACAGTTTTAGTATTGATGAATCCATATGTGAAAACACATTACTGTAGCAGCAATGGTATAGTGCAACACATAGGTTATTTAAAGCTAAATGGACAAGGCCATTCAGGCCAAGCTACATAAGGCTACATATCTGGATAGCTACAACTTTAGAAGGACATTTTAAAGCGCTTATTTTCTCTGTGAGGGGGTAGAAAGGGAAAAAAGCTATTGTTCCCCCTGAAACAATGGAAGCTGCGGGCGACATGCAGCGGTGCGAGCATTGAATGGCGAGGCTCCGGGATGTGCGCGGGTCATTGCCCGGGGTCCCCCTCCCAAAGCCCCTTTCCCAGCGCGTCACAATGAGCCTGCGCGAGGTCGGGGCTCCGTGGGGTCACAGGCCATCCCCTATTGTCCCGCACTTCAAAACAGATAAACATTTATTAATCAATGGCCGACGGAGGGTCCCCTGTTTCACAGAGAAAACAAAATCTAGAGGGGAGAGAGAGTTGGGGGGAGGGGGGGGGGATGACTACTTCCTGCAGATGCAAATTCCACCATTAGTTAGGCCAGAGGTGGGACTTGTAAAAGTTTGAAATGTTGCCCAAGTCCAACAGTCGGTGTAGAGAAATGTCTGCAGACTGGTCTGGCTATTAATCGGAGGATGGTGATATTGCCAATGCACGGTCTCTCAAGTAAGACTGAATTTTGACCTTTAGGTTATTTTTTATTTTTTTTACATTTCGTTCAATTTTAGATTGGATTGCGTTGTGAAGAATAGCCTTGGCCAAATCGGTGTGAGGCTGTGGTGCTCGGTTTAACTATTTGCTAAGGGTCAATGTTTGTGTAGCCTAGCCTAGATATCAAATGGGCCATAAGAGAAAGTGGTGCTTTTCATTGTGGCATTACCATGACTCACACGTCATTCTTCTTCTCAAATTCTACGGGATTGTTTACAAAATATTCGAAAATATTACTTGAAAAACATTGGTGTAGGTTGTGTATAACAAGTCATATGCAGCTGAAATTGGGCGCTACATATTCTGAGTGACACAAAAAGGAGCAATAGTAGCCTATGCCAGTTTAGTAATTTACAATTATTCGTTAAACATAAAAACAATAACATGAAGGGCTGAATTAAATCAAAGTCAAGTGGTTTGTCAGGCTATTGGTCATTAAATATAGACTAACTCTAAATGAAGTAACCTCTAGTTGTACTTTAATAAAATTGTATCTAGCATAGAATATTGATGAATTATTGATTATTTCAGGAAACCGTTATACATGCACGCACAGTAGGCATATACATCTTTTGAAATGTAAATACTTTACCGATTGTGGTCTATTTGTGTAACAATAGGCTCCATATAACATTAGTTTGTAGTACGCTAAAGCATGTTAATAGGTTAAAATCGAAACAAATCAAACTTGATTTAAAGTGGTTATATCAGTCTGAGAATATTCATATTCAATTTAATTGCAATTTACCTGGCATGTTCATTTTCAATTCCAGACGAAATGTGGGGACATTTTCTGTAAATTAGCAACATCCAGAAACTACTCTCTCATGTAAACAAATTAGTGTGTTGTCTGATGTAGTATGATACATAGGCGACGATAAAACAATGGAAATGTCAAATAGTCGCAGTGTAAATGCGCGGTTATTAATGCTTTTAGCATTCTCCTTATTACAGTCGATAAGCGTTATGGTTTTCTGTAAGTCGAATTTGACAACGGGGTATATGTAGCATATATGACCCTCCTCCTTCCTAGCCTATACAGACACAAAGACCCATAGGCTTCTATCCCTTAACCTTGTAGCATCAGCACCTCGCTGAAATACATGACACATACAATAGATTACCTCAAAGGTTGTAGAAGCAATGGCATGGATCTTATTAATAACACTTTGATAGGCTAATTAATATTATCAATAGCATTATCCATATTAGCATTGATTAACCACTCAGTAAGAACATTTGATTGCATCAATCCATATCATAATCGTTAGATTTCAGACACCAATCTTTCAATGACAAACTCATTGTCAATATTAGCAATATGATAATCCATATTTGCATTGATCAACCACTCAATTATATAATGGAATTTGGATTGCATTACTGTACAAATCATAATGTAAATATTTGAGACCCAGAGATGGACTTGCGATTCCTGCTGTTTGATCCGTGCTAGGAATAGGGAACAGTAGGAAGTGGGGGATGGGGTGTCTGATTATTCATGAAGATATATAAAAATAATAATACTTTCAAAATACTCATGTTTTGCTTAAGGAATACATTTCCATTTTAATAACCTTATAGTTTATATTTCAATATACTAATAAGATACACACACGTTCAAAGCTAAATTAATGAAATAAGTCCAGTGAAGCTTCATCATTCCCTTTTGCTATTCAAATAGAGGTAACAATTATTGTTCATGATTATATTGTTGTCAATGATAGCCAATATGTATATCCCATGCTCTAGCTTAGTGAGTTTTTGATTAACAGGAAGTATCAGATTGTATCTGGGAAATACTGGATAAAAACATGATCAAAAAGTCATGGTGGTCATGTTACAAGTAAATGGCAGGATAAGGTAGTGTTTCGGTGACTTCAGGCAGATTGCTGCAGTCATCAAATCAAATCAAATGTTATTTGTCACGTGCACTGAATACAACAGGTGTAGACTTTACCTTGAAATGCTTACTTACGAGCCCTTAACCAACAATGCAGTTAAAACGTAAGTAAAGATTAGCAAATATATAGAGTACATTTATATTTTAGCAGACGCTTTTATCCAGAGAGACTTACTTAGGGTATACATTTTCATACGGCCCCCCGTGGGAATCAAACCCACAACCCTGGCATTGCAAACGCCATGCTCTACCAACTGAGCTACACGGGACTCTATACGGACTCAGTCAAAGTACTAGTCAAAAGTTTGGACACATCTACTCATTCAAGGGTTTATCTTTATGTTTTACTATTTTCTACATTGTATAATAATAGTGAAGACATCAACATTAGGAAATAACACATATGGAATCATGTAGTAACCAAAAAAGTGTTAAACAAATCAAAACATATTTTATATTCTTCAAAGAAGCCACCCTTTGCCTTGATGACAGCTTTCCACACTCTTGGCATTCTCTCAATCAGCTTCACCTGGAATGCTTTTCCAACAGTCTTGAAGGAGTTCCCACATATGCTGAGCAATTGTTGCTTTTCCTTCACTCTGCGATCCAACTCATCCCAAACCATCTCAATTGGGTTGACGTTGGGGGATTGTGGAGGCCAGGTCATCTGATTCAGCACTCCATCCCTCTCCTTCTTGGTCAAATAGCCCTTACACAGCCTGTAGGTGTGTTTTGGGTCATTGTCCTGTTGAAAAACAAATGATAGTCCCACTAAGCACAAACCAGATGGGATGGCATATCGCTGCAGAATACTGTGGTAGCCATGCTGGTTAAGTGTGCCTTGAATTCTAAATAAATCACTGACAGTGTCACCAGCAAAGCACCCCCACACCATCACACCTCTTCCTCCATGCTTCACGGTGGGAACCACACATGTGGAGATCATCCGTTCACCTACTCTGCGTCTCACAAAGGCATGGCGGTTGGAACCAAAAATCTCAAATTTGGAATCATCAGAGTTCCGCCGTGTAGCTCAGTTGGTAGAGCATGGCGCTTGCAATGTCAGGGTTGTGGATTCGATTCCCACGGGGGGCCAGTATGAAAAAAAAAAAAGTATGCTCTGGATAAGACCGTCTGTAATGTCCATTGCTCGTGTTTCTTGGCCCAAGCAAGACTCTTCTTATTATTGGTGTCCTTTAGTAGTGGTTTCTTTGCAGCAATTCGACCATGAAGGCCTGATTCACGCAGTCTCCTCTGAACAGTTGATGTTGAGATGTGTCTGTTACTTGAACTCTGTGAAGCATTTATTTGGGCTGCAATTTCTGAGGCTGGTAACTCTAATGAACTTATCCTCTGCAGCAGAGGTAACTCTGGATCTTCCTTTCCTGTGGCGGTCCTCATGAGAGTCAGTTTCATCATATAGCTTGATGGTTTTTGCGACTGCACATGAAGAAACTTTAAAAGTTATTGAAATTTTCGTGATTGACTGAACTTCATGTTTTAAAGTAATGATGGACTATTGTCTATCTTTGATTATTTGAGCTGTTCTTGCCATAATATGGACTTGGTCTTTTACTAAATAGGGCTATCTTCTGTATATCAACCCTACCTTGTCACAACACAACTGATTGTCTCAAACGCATTAAGAAGGAAAGAAATTCCACAAATTAACTTTTAAGAAGCCACACCTGTTAATTGAAATGCGTTCCAAGTGACTACCTCATGAAGCTGCTTGAGAGATTGCCAAGAGTGTGCAAAGCTGTCATCAAAGCAAAGGGTGGCTACTTTGAAGAATGTCAAATATAAAATATATTTTGATTTGTTTAACACTTTTTTTGTTACTACACAATTCCATTTGTGTTATTTCATAGTTTTGATGTCTTCACTTTTATTCTACAATGTAGAAAATAGTAAAAATAAAGAAAAACCCTTGAATGAGTAGGTGTGTCCAAACTTTTGACATGTACTGTATGTATATACTGTATATTTTTTAAGGAATCTTATTGCTTGTCATGTTCAGTTCTGTAGTCATGACAGTGTGATCATTAGTATATACAATACTTCTTGAGGTTGCTCTGCCATTTGTGTTTCTGCATTTTGTACCTCCCCATAGATAGTGTTTCCCAGAGCCATATATTGATGGCTATACATATGTAGTATCTTCATTTGACCTATATTGTCACAGCAAAATGCAGCAACATGATTTGAACATTTAGTCCATAATGTTGCTTGATCGGTTGTTAGGCTATTAGCTGGCCAAAAGTATGCCACATGAAAAATGAAATACTGTTAATATAACTGTGTGTTAGTGTTGGTTTTCAGTGAATTCATGTAAATCACGAAGCTCATCTGCATTTCCTGTGGTGCATGAACATTCTCAGCAACAAAATAGTGATCAAATGAAGGTCATATATCTTTATAGCTCTGGTATTTCCCAGAAGATCATTGTAATGAATGGAGTATATATTAGTATAGAGACTATGCGAGATGGCTTGTCATGACCTGTTGTTTTAATTGTTTATCATTAGGACACATAATTAGCAGTATTCTCTCCACCAGAAATGTATGCAGGCCTCATGATCATCTGTCAATACAGTATGTAATTACATTGGTTAATATTACACTATAGTTAGCCCTACTCTAGTCTAATGCAATGTATCATTATTGTACAGTACTGGCATCCAATCTCACCAGTTGTACTCTTTTTTGTTTTGGACGATATCATTAGATGGCTTTCTTATCACAAGTGTATTTCAATGAAATCCTGATCTGAAATGTCCCCCTATATTTAGCCCAGATAGGCCTGGATGTTATCCCAGGCAGGGTAGTGTAGCACCAAACACCAAACAGTTGTTGTGTTGTTGTTGGTTGCGTGCGAGCAGAACCAGGTCATCTGCAGTACAAGCCTTCAGGCTGTGTTTCTACAGATGTAGGATCTTAATTTGAGCCAGTTTTCTACAGCATGAAAATGATCCTGCAGCAACAGGAAATGTGAATTATTATGTGGATTATAATTAATGGACCTTTTTGTAGGGGTTGACACATTTTTCGTAAGGGAAAATCAAGTCGGACATTTCTAAGTGGAAATTACAAACTTCATGAAGTTATCCTGCAACAGTGATCAAATGAAGATCCTACATCTGTAGCATCCTCTATGTCCCACCACAATCACAATCATGTATGTCCTCCATTTAGGACTGCTTTTTAATTCAAATGATTCTTAAATTACAGAGTTGAATAGTATTCAATTGTTAATGACAAATACAATAGCTTGCGCGCAAAGGCATGTGCAGATGTTTATTCTGAGAGGTAATCTATTTTAGAATTAAATAGATGTATCTGAACTATATGTATATATTTTTAAACATATCAATCCATGTACTCTAGGTTAAAAGTAATTAACGGCACCAGTGTCAGCAACCCACAATTTGTGTCATTCATTGTGTTTCAGCCAGCTGTAGTTTAGAGGGCCATTCTTAGCCTGCTCTAAAAAGCATGTCAATATAACCTCAAAGACTATTGTATAGCACCATGATACCTTCAGGGGCTGACACTCTGGAGTTGTTTAGTACATATATACACTGAACAAAAATATAAACGCAACATATAAAGTGTTGGTCCCATGTTTCATGAGCTGAAATAAAAGATCCCAGAAATGTTCCATACACACAAAAAGCTTATTTCTCAGTGAGCATTTCTCCTTTGTCAAGATAATCCATCAACCTGACAGGTGTGGCATATCAAGAAGCTGATTAAACAACATTATCATTACACAGGTCCACCTTGTGCTGGGGACAATAAAAGGCCACCCTAAAATGTGCAGTTTTGTCACACAACACAATGCCACAGATGTCTTAAGTTTTGAGGGACCATGCAATTGGCATGCTGACAGCAGGAATGTCCACCAGCGCTGTTGCCAGATAATTGAATGTTCATTTATCTACCAACGTCGTTTTAGAGAATTTGGCAGTACGTCTAACTGGCCTCACAACCGCAGACCACGTGTAACCACGTCAGCCCAGGACCTCCACATCCAGCTTCTTCACCTGCGGGATCGTCAGAGGGGGGAGGGCAGGGATGCGGAGGAGTATTTCTGTCTGTAATAAAGCCCTTTTGTGGGGAAAAACATATTCTGATTGGCTGGGCCTGGCTCCCCAGTGGGTCGGCCTGGCTCCCAAGTGGGTGGTCCTATGCCCTCCCAGGCCCACCCATGGTTGCGCCCCTGCCCAGTCATGTGAAATCCATAGATTAGGGCCTAATGAATTTTGGTAACACTTTACTTGACACCCAGTGTCAAAACACGTTATGACACTGTCATAACCATGTAATAACAGCTGAAAAACTTGTCATAACCTGTCATAATATGGTCATAACACTGTCATGACCCATATAGTTACACCTGTTGTGACATATGTGTAGCGTTATGTTATGGCTGGTTATGACACCTACATAAGAGTGTCAAAACCCACATTTATTCAAATTATTGTTTTCCCTGCCGAGAAGTTTCCTTTCGTTTGAAAGTTTGTTTCTTAAATCCTTTGTTGTTGTAATGAATTATTTGCAGTCATGTTTTTTTCATCAGATTTTAAATAACTTGTAGAAAATACACTTTGTGACACTGTCATAAAGCATTATGACCATCCTGTGTCACTTTGCTTGGACTAAGAAAATAAATTGTATGACACTGTCAAGAAGCATTATGACCATATAAACCAGATAGGCCCATCACGTACAAGCCCTTATATCAGTCATCAGTCAAAAAGAGGCTGTCTTGTCCTGCTCCTGAAATCTGCTCCTGCATTCATCCCAGTCATCAGCAACAGAGCATTGGGGTAGGTGCATGTCTGACATCAATGTGTGCGCAATGTACTTGCATGTTCTGAGGCCAAAAGGGGGAGGTGTGCAACTCAATATTAGGAATGTGTTCATAATGTTTGCTATACTCATTGTACACCATAGCATTGTCAATTGGCTGAACTATTATTTTATAAATTCATAAAGCAGTAATTTAAATATTGTTTATAGGCTACATAGACGATGTAGTGCAGACAGATCCATTTGTTACATCATTAGTCTAGTCAAATGCTTTATACATTTGGAATCATAAGGAAGTGCTGTTCAAGATACCCCACCAAATACTAATCATTTTACATTTAAGTCATTTAGCAGACGCTCTTGTCCAGAGCGACTTACAGTTAGTGAGTGCATACATTCTTTTTTATACTGGCCCCCCGTGGGAATCAAACCCACAACCCTGGCGTTGCAAACGCCATGCTCTACCAACTGAGCTACATCCCTGCTGGCCATTCCCTCCCCTACCCTGGACGACGCTGGGCCAATTGTGCGCCGCTCCATGGGTCTCACGGTCACGGCCAGCTACAACAGAGCCTGGATTCGAACCAGGATCTCTAATGGCACAGCTAGCACTGCGATGCAGTGCCTTAGACCACTGCGCCACTCGGGAGAGAATCACTGTAATCACTCTGATAACATTTCACTAGCATAACGTAAATGGATATGAAAATACAAAAAACTGCCTAGAGTAGTCATAAATAGCAAGGTTTCTATTTCACCCTGAAATCAATCATTTTCTCCACTATTTATCTGAGAGAGAGATTTAGAGAGACCCAGCCCAGGGCCTGGCGTTTGGGACCTTCTCCTCCTCTGACATCACTGGGGGGTCAAACGTGCATGTAAGGGCACTTGGTCCCCCACCTTCTCCTCCTCCTCCTTCTCCTCCTCCTCCTCCTCCTCCTCCTCCTCCTCCTCCTCCTCCTCCTCTCTCTCTTTGTGAAGCTAAATGTCAGCTGAACCAGGAGAAACCCTGCTCCATTCTAATGCTGATGTGGAGAGATGATCACATTTGACTCCCTAAGCCATGTTTCTCTTTAGTAGGGCAATTAAAGCCAGAAGAGAGGGAAATGAAATGTTACACATACATTAACTCTTCTGGTGTCATACAGTAGTTGTAGAGATGTAAAACATTTAACTGTATATGCTGTAATAGTAGTCTCAGTGTTGTGTATATCTCCCCCCATCTGTTCTTTACCTGTTCTTTACCTAGCACAGTATAAATTACAGCATGCCATACAGGAGGTTTCTACACTATATAGTTCAGCTATATGTAATATCACCTTCCTGCAGCTCTTCAGAATGCAGCCATCAGCCACACACTCCTCTTGTTGTTCAAACACAGTTAATTAATTTAATTAAACAAATGGATGAATTCATCGTGCACCCAGGTGCTCGTATGTGAGGTAATTCTTTGTGCTCTAATAACGATTGTATTTTCAGGCTCCAGCACTCCATTGGATAAACACAGATGCAGTTTTTAGCAACACCAGAGTCATTGGTTTTGCGCTCATTACAAGTACTGAAATCTTTTTAATTATTGTTGAGTAGTGTGCTTTGAAAGTATTTAATATCACATACTTATTCAATTGATAGTACAGTTTGACCCCAGTATAATGTAGCGTTAATGTTCTTCTAAGAGGTGGTGTGTATAAAAAATGCCCATCTGAAACAAAGTATTTACATGAGTTATTACACCATATTCTGGTTTAATAATACTGCTGGAAAGTTATGCAGATTAGACATTTGCATGATCATCTTGCAATACTCTAACAACTCAAACTACCACAGTTCAAGACCTAGAACTTCCACTATCTGTCTATTAGTGTCTATTGAAGCCCAATTAGTGAGGCTGATGTGTGTGTGTGTGTGTGTGTTCGCACGTGCGTTCCCGTCTGTAAGTAGATTTCGCCCATATACCCCCAAGGGTTGTGAAATGGGGGTCAACGGGTCTGTTATTGTTTTTCTATGCCTCTTTATCCCAGCTCTTCTCTGTGATGTCAGCTGTGAAGTAACACAGAGAGAGAGAGATAGAGTCGGAGCTCCCAAAAAAACCCACAAAGGAAATACCTGTTATTAGGATCTATCTCTGTGTGTGTGTCTACTCGCAATAGATAGTCTCTGTACAATAGGGCTGTGATTGTTCCAGTGAGTATGGAGGGGTGTGTTGCTTTGCATACCCATGCAAAATATGTAAAGAGGAAAATATCAGTTATCCCCCACATCTTTTGAAATGAAATGCTGCCACAGGACATGCTTCAAGCTTATGCAAAGAAAATGAATTCAGTTGAAAGTGGTATAAGTTAGAATGATGATTGACTCCAAATTTGTGTTCAGCTCTGAACATAATGCGATGACATTCTTTATGGAGTAGTGTTGGTAAATTATGTAAAATGTTTTCTAATATAGAATATGCTATTATGTCCCATCATTTCTTAAGATCTGATACATAAATATGTAGTTATTCAATACTGTTTGGTTTATATCAGCTAAACAGATATGCCACTACTTATCATATAGACAAACCTATACCTTTTTAACTGAATACCATATTTGACTAATATGAATGTGTATCAATATGCACTGAAATTCTCAATGCAAATTTATTTGTGAAGGCATTAACCGCTATTGCATGTAACTGCATTTCTACTGCATACAATTCCTTGACTGAAACTAGGGGTCCGCCATAAGGAGGGGAGAGGAATGATATACTGCTGCTGGCTGCAATGTGATCATTGCACCAAAGCAAAGCCATACATTTATTTTGATATCATTTTATTAATGCAGCGAGTAATGGATGACAATATGTTTTACACTGATTACTATCCCTCTCTGACTGCAGTGTCCTACTTGCCTTCCCCATCCCCTCCCTCTCCTTCCCCATCCCATCCCTCCCCTTCCCAATCCTCATACGCATCCCCATCCCTTCTCCCACCCCTTCCCATTACCCTTCCCCATCCCAATCCTATCCCATTCCTTCCCCATCTCCATCCCTTCCCTTGCCCAACCCTTCCCTATCCCTTCCCTACCCTTCTCAATCCCTTCCCATCCCTTCCCTTCCCCATCCCCATACCTTCCCATCCCTTCCCATCCCCATCCCTTACCCTTCCCTTCCCCACATCTTCCCCTCCCTTCCCCATTACATCTCCTACCCCTTCCCTTCCCTTCCCTTCCCTTCCCTTCCCTTCCCTTCCCTTCCCTTCCCTTCCCTTCCCTTCCCTTCCCTTCCCTTCCCTTCCCTTCCCTTCCCTTCCCTTCCCTTCCCTTCCCTTCCCTTCCCTTCCCTTCCCTTCCCTTCCCTTCCCTTCCCTTCCCTTCCCTTCCCTTCCCTTCCCTTCCCTTCCCCATCTCCTTCATCATCTCCTTCCCAATCTACTTCCCCATCGCCTTCCCCATCCCATCCCCATCACCTGACTATCGGAATGAAAATATGTGCCTTGAGTTAATGCTGATTGCAGCAGCTGCCAACACATGAATCTCCATGGCAACAATAAGGGGTTGCCAGGCAACCCTGTTCTTTTTGGGACACTGAAAGTGCCCAAAGGCTTACTAAAAAAATATATAATGGGGTATATAATACTCCATCAATGCCTCAGCCTCGCTCATGTTATATAGCCAGCAAACGGCAAACAATGGAAGACACTGGCAGACACACATTTGTACCAATTGGAATGAGTGAAATTGTTTATTGTGTGGTACCTTGGCATCGGTGGAATTTCTAAACTACTACATCAAATAAATATGCCATTCATGAGAGCAAAAATACATTCTAGACAAACGAGACAGTGCTTTTATAAGGGAGTGGATTGTGGAATCAGGGCTCAGTGAGCTGCCTGCCTAGCCACTGCAGATAGATACAGTAGCGGTGGGTTTTTTAGACTCTAATAACAGGGCAAGGCAAATTGTCGTCCATCTTGGCTCCCGCAGCATAGCACCCTTCTCCCTGCAGCTCCCTCAGGTTCAGACCCAGGTGGCATGCACACACGCTGTGGAACAAAGCATTCCATCAGCGCCAAGTGACATCACTGCAGTCAGCTCAGCTGTTTCTGCCCAGTCTATAAATAGTGTGGCAGAAAGAGAGAGGGTGAGAGAGGGAGCGAGAGAGAGAGAGGGGGAGAGCGAGAGAGAGAGTGTGTATTTGTATTTGTATTTATTAAGGATCCCCATTAGCTGCTGCCAAGGCAGCAGCTACTCTTCCTGGGGTCCTGCAACATTAAGGCAGTTATATACAATTTCAAATATTATATGACATTATATTTCATAACACTTTAACCAATACATTTAGTGTGTTCCCTCAGGCCACTACTCCACTATCACATATTTACAATACAACATCCATGCGTACGTGTGTGTAGAGTGAGTGTCTATATGTGTGTGTGTGTATGTACCTGTGTGTGTGTCTCTTCACAGTCCCCTTCCATAAGGTGTATTTTTTACCTGTTTTTTAAATCTGATTCTACTGCTTGCATCAGTTACCTGATGTGGAATAGAGTTCCATGTAGTCATGGCTCTATGTAGTACTGTGCACCTCAATAGTCCATTCTGGACTTGGGGACTGTGAAGAGACCTCTGGTGGCATGTCTTGTGGGGTATGCATGGGTGTCCGAGCTGTGTGCCAGTATTCCAAACAGACAGCTCGGTACATTCAGCTCGTTTACACCTCACACAAAAACAAGCAGTGATGAAGTCAATCTCTCTTCCACTCTGAGCCAGGAGAGACTGAGATGCATGTCATCAATGTTAGCTCTCTGTGTACTTTTAAGGGCCAGCCATGCTGCCCTGTTCTGAGGCAACTGCAATTTTCTCAAGTCCCTCTTTGTGGCACCTGAACAGTAGTCTAGGTGCGACAAAACTAGGGCCTGTAGGACCTGCCTTGTTGATAGTGTTGTTAAGAAGGCAGAGCAGCGCTTAATTATGGGCATACTTCTCCCCATCTTAGCTACTGTTGTATAAATATGCTTTGACCATGACAGTCTACAATCCAGGGTTAATCCAAGCAGTTTAGTCACCTCAACTTGCTCAATTTCCACATTGTTCATTACGAGATGTAGTTGAGGTTTGGGATTTAGTGAATGATTTGACACAAATACAATGCTTTTAGTTTTGGAAATATTCAGGACTAACTTATTCCTTGCCACCCATTCTGAAACTAACTGCAGCTCTTTGTTAAGTGTTGCAGTTATTTCAGTTGCTGTAGTAGCTGACGTGTATAGTGTTGAGTCATCCGCATACATAGACACACAGGCTTTACTCAAAGCCAGTGGCATGTCGTTAGTAAAGATGGGAAAAAGTAACGGGCCTAGACAGCTACCCTGGGGAATTCCTGATTCTACCTGGATTATGTTGGAGAGGCTTCCATTAAAGAACACCCTCTGTGTTCTGTTAGACAAGTAACTCTTTATCCACATAATAGCAGGGGGTGTAAAGCCATAACACATACGTTTTTCCAGCAGCAGACTATGATCGATAATGTCAAAAGCCGCACTGAAGTCTAACAAAACAGCCCCCACAATCTTTTTATTATCAATTTCTCTCAGCCAATCATCAGTCATTTGTGTAAGTGCTGTGCTTGTTGAATGACTTTTTCTATAAGCATGCTGAAAGTTTGTTGTCAATTTGTTTACAGTAAAATAGCATTGTATCTGGTCAAACACAATTTTTTCCAATAGTTTACTAAGGGTTGATAACAGGCTAATTGGTTGACTGTTTGAGCCAGTAAAGGGGGCATTACTATTCTTAGGTAGCAGAATGACTTTTGCTTCCCTCCAAGCCTGGGGGCACACACATTCTAGCAGGCTTAAATTGAAAATATGGCAAATAGGAGTGGCAATATCGTCCGCTATTATCCTCAGCAATTTTCCATCCAAGTTGTCAGACCCCGGTGGCTTGTCATTGTTAATAGACAACAATAATTTGTTCACCTCTTCCACACTCACTTTACGGAATTCAAAAATACAATGCTTGTCTTTCATAATTTGGTCAGATATACTTGGATGTGTAGTGTCAGCAATTCTTGCTGGCATGTCATGCCTAAGTTTGCTAATCTTGCCAATGAAAAAAGTATTAAAGTAGTTGGCAATATCAGTTGGTTTTGTGATGAATGAGCCATCTGATTCAATGAATGATGGAGCTGAGTTTGCCTTTTTCCCAAAATGTCATTTAAGGTGCTCCAAAGCTTTTTACTATCATTCTTTATGTCATTTAACGTTGTTTCATAGTGTTGTTTCTTCTTCTTTTTATTCAGTTTAGTCACATGATTTCTCAATGAGCAATACGTTTGCCAATCGGTTGTGCAGCCAGACCTATTTGCCATTTCTTTTGCCTCATCCCTCTCAACCATACAATTGTTCAATTCCTCCTCAATCCACAGGGATTTAACAGTTTTTACAGTCATTTTCTTAATGGGTGCATGCTTATTAGTAACTGGAATAAGCAATTTCATAAATGTGTCAATTGCAGTGTCTGTTTGCTCCTCATTAAACACCACAGACCAACATATATTCTTTACATCAACAACATAGGAATCACTACAAAACTTATTGTATGACCTCTTATACACAAAATTAGGCCCAGCCTTTGGAACGTTGGTTTTCCTAGATATGGCTACTATGTTGTGATCACTACATCCAATGGATTTGGATACTGCTTTCAAACAAATCTCTGCAGCATTAGTAAAGATATGATCAATACATGTTGATGATTTAATTCCTGTACTGTTTGTAACCACCCTGGTAGGTTGACTGATAACCTGAACCAGGTTGCAGGCTCTGGTTACAGTTTGAAGATTTCTCTTGAGTGGGCAGCCTGATGACAGCCAGTCAATATTTAAATCACCCAGAAAGTATACCTCTCTATTGATATCACATACATTATCAAGCATTTCACACATGTTATCCAGATACTGACTGTTAGCACTTGGTGGTCTATAGCAGCTTCCCACCATAATTGGCTTTAGGTGAGGCAGATGAACCTGTAGCCATATTACTTCAACAGTATTTAACATGAGATCCTCTCTAATCTTCACAGGAATGTGGTTCTGTATATAAACAGTAACACCTCCACCATTGGCATTTCATCTTTTCTGTAAATGTTATAACCTTGTATTGCTACCACTGTATCATCAAAGGTATTATCTAAGTGAATTTCAGAGATAGTCAGAATATGAATGTCATCTGTTACTAGCAAATTATTGATTTCATTAACCTTGTTTCTTAAGCTACATTAACTGCCTATGCTGAAAATATTTAACTCCCTGACCCCATCAATGCCTTGCAAGATGCTGGACAGTTTTTTCCTGTGTTTAGGAGATGTAGGGATGTAGCTATGTGCACCAATCATGAGTGTGTTTTGTGTGTGTACTGTATTTACAGTGGGGAGAACAAGTATTTGATACACTGCCGATTTTGCAGGTTTTCCTACTTACAAAGCATGTAGAGGTCTGTAATTTTTTATCATAGGTACACTTCACCTGTGAGAGACAGAATCTAAAACAAAAATCCAGAAAATCACATTGTATGATTTGTAAGTAATTAATTTGCATTTTATTGCATGACATAAGTATTTGATCACCTACCAACCAGTAAGAATTCTGGCTCTCACAGACCTGTTCGTTTTTCTTCAAGGAGCCCTCCTGTTCTCCACTCAATACCTGTATTAACTGCACCTGTTTGAACTCGTTACCTGTATAAAAGACACCTGTCCACACACTCCATAAAACAGACTCCAACCTCTCCACAATGGCCAAGACCAGAGAGCTGTGTAAGGACATCAGGGATAAAATTGTAGACCTGCACAAGGCTGGGATGGGCTACAAGACAATAGGCAAGCAGCTTGGTGAGAAGGCAACAACTGTTGGTGCAATTATTAGAAAATGGAAGAAGTTCAAGATGACGGTCAATCACCTTCGGTCTGGGGCTCCATGCAAGATCTCACCTCATGGGGCATCAATGATCATGAGGAAGGTGAGGGATCAGCCCAGAACTACACGGCAGGACCTGGTCAATGACCTGAAGAGAGCTGGGACCACAGTCTCAAAGAAAACCATTAGTAACACACTACGCCATCATGGATTAAAATCCTGCAGCGCACGCAAGGGCCCCCTGCTCAAGCCAGCGCATGTCCAGGCCCGTCTGAAGTTTGCCAATGACCATCTGGATGATCCAGAGGAGGAATGGGAGAAAGTAATGTGGTCTGATGAGACAAAAATAGAGCTTTTTGGTCTAAACTCCACTCGCAGTGTTTGGAGGAAGAAGAAGGATGAGTACAACCCAAAGAACACAATCCCAACCGTGAAGCATGGAGGTGGAAACATCATTCTTTGGGGATGCTTTTCTGCAAAGGGGACAGGACGACTGCACCATATTAAGGGGAGGATGGATGGGGCCATGTATCGCGAGATCTTGGCCAACAACCTCCTTCCCTCAATAAGAGCATTGAAGATGGGTCGTGGCTGGGTCTTCTAACATGACAACGACCCGAAACACACAGCCAGGGCAACTAAGGAGTGGCTCCGTAAGAAGCATCTCAAGGTCCTGGAGTGGCCTAGCCAGTCTCCAGACCTGAACCCAATAGAAAATCTTTGGAGGGAGCTAAAAGTCCGTATTGCCCAGTGACAGCCCCGAAACCTGAAGGATCTGGAGAAGGTCTGTATGGAGGAGTGGGCCAAAATCCCTGGTGCAGTGTGTGCAAACCTGGTCAAGACCTACAGGAAACGTATGATCTCTGTAATTGCAAACAAAGGTTTTTGCACCAAATATGAAGTTCTGCTTTTCTGATGTATCAAATACTTATGTCATGCAATAAAATGCAAAATAATTACTTAAAAATCATATAATGTGATTTTCTGGATTTTTGTTTTAGATTCTGTCTCTCACAGTTGAAGTGTACCTATGATAAAAATTACAGACCTCTACATGCTTTGTAAGTAGGAAAACCTGCAAAATTGGCAGTGTATCAAATACTTGTTCTCCCCACTGTATATATACACTACCATTCAAAAGTTTGGGGTCACTTAGAAATGTCCTTGTTTTTGAAAGAAAAGCAGAATATCTACATAGGCGTACAGAGGCCCATTATCAGCAACCATCAGTCATGTGTTCCAATGGCACATTGTGTTTGCTAATCCAAGTTTATCATTTTAAAAGGCTAATTGATCATTAGAAAACCCTTTTGCAATTATGTTAGCACAGCTGAAAACTGTTGTGCTGATTAAAGAAGCAATAAAACTGGCCTTCTTGAGACTAGTTGAGTATCTGGAGCATTAGCAATTGTGGGTTCGATTACAGGCTCAAAATGACCATAAACAAATAACTTTCTTCTGAAACTCGTCAGTCTATTCTTGTTTTGAGAAATGAAGGCTATTCCATGCGAGAAATTGCCAAGAAACTGACGATCTCGTACAATGCTGTGTACTACTCCCTTCACAAAACAGCGCAAACTGGCTCTAACCAGAATAGAAAGAGGAGTGGGAGGCCCCAGTGCACAACTGAACAAGAGGACAAATACATTAGAATGTCTAGTTTGAGAAACAGGCGCCTCACAGGTCCTCAATTGGCAGCTTCATTAAATAGTACCCGCAAAACACCAGTCTCAACGTCAACAGTGAAGAGGCGACTCCGGGATGTTGACCTTCTAGGCCATATCTCAGACTGCCAATCTTAATCTTTTATTTTTATTGGCCAGTCTGAGATATGTCTTTTTCTTTGCAGTTTTCAGCTGTGCTAACATAATTGCAAAAGGGTTTTCTAATGATCAATTAGCCTTTTAAAATGATAAACTTGGATTAGCAAACACAACATGCCATTGGAACACAGGACTGATGGTTGCTGATAATGGGCCTCTGTACGCCTATGTAGATATTCCATTAAAAATCAGCCGTTTCCAGCTACAATAGCCATTTACAACATTAACAGTGTCTACACTGTATTTCTGATCATTTTGATGTTATTTTAATGGACAAAAAAATTGCTTTTCTTTCGAAAACAAGGACATCTCTAAGTGACCCCAAACCTTTGAACGGTAGTGTATGTATGTCTTTTGGATTAGTTCACAGGTTTAGGACATAGTGCTGTAGATTGTGGTATAAATATTAGGTATGTGAGGAGAACACTAAGAATCATGCAAATAAAATAAGACATTTTTTAACATAAGATGTTCCCTATCTTGTTATGAAAATAAATAAGTAAAGGCTTAGATTTTGTATTGTGCTGTTGTCTTGTTTGGCTTGTGTTTGTGTGCTATTGTACAACAATGATGTTTAGCCTTGCAACGATACAGGTTATGATATTGTACAGCAGGGATGTTTAGCATTGCAACGATACAGGTTATGATATTGTACAGCAGGGATGTTTAGCCTTACAACAATACAGGTTATGATATTGTACCACAGGGATGTTTAGCCTTGCAACGATACAGGTTATGATATTGTACAGCAGTGATGTTTAACCTTGCGATGATACAGATTATGATATTGTACAGCAGTGATGTTTAGCTTTAAAACAATACAGATTCTGAGTATATAACAACATGTATTACAGTAGTATGCACATTATGTTTCATATGAATATATGAACCAAATGTGATTAGAGTAATGCAAAACTATTAACACTCACAGAAGAAGAAAAATACAGGGAAGGAAATGTGTTATAATTTATTCCATATTGAACCACACAATTGTACATCTCTGGAAAAATTATAGTACCTCTGCTAATTTGATTTGGTTTCAAAAGAGCTGCACTCATGCAGCTGTGATACACATATTTCTATGAATAGCACAGACGAGCAAAGGCGACCATAGGACTTCAAGATGATGGCCGACTTCCCAGGATGCCTTGCAAGATTCCCATTAAAGTGGTGCACCTGGTTTGTGGCTGATAACAGCCTGGTGTGTGTCACAGACAGCAGTCCTCCACAGAACCTGTCTATTGATCATTCAGAGGAAAGTCATTGCAGGTCCTACACCCTTAGAAAAAAGGGTTCCAAAGGGGTTCTGCGGCTGTCCCCACAGGAGAACCCTTTTACGTTCCAGGTAGAACCCTTTTTAATTCCAGGTAGAACTATTTGGGGTTCTATGTAGAACCCTCTGTGGAAATGGTTCTACATGGAACCCAAAATTGTTCTTCCTGGAACCAAAAGGGGTTCTTCAAAAGGTTATCCTATGGGGACAGCCGAATAACCCTTTTGGTTCTAGATAGCACCTTTTTTTCTAAGAGTGTAACTAACTGTTGTATTATAGGCAGGGTGAAAATAAATTAATGTTTAAAATGTATTTCTAAATATGAGGTACCAAGGCAAACAATGGGAGGTTGTCTAAGCATGGGAGCATAGGAGGAGGGAAATTGTTCTACACTCTTAGAAAAAGGGTTCCAAAAAGGTTCTTCAGCTGTCCCCATAGGAGAACCCTTTTTGGTTCCAGGTAGAACCTTTTGTGGTTTCAGGTAGAACCCTTTTGTGTTCCATGTAGAACACTGTGAAAAGGGTTCTACCTGGAACCAAAAGGGTTTTGCCTGGAACCAAAACTAATTATTCAAGGGGTTCTCCTATGGGGACAGCCAAATAACCCTTTTAGGTTGTAGATAGAACCTTTCTTTCTAAGACTATATCTGACACAGAAGCGGGTTGGAAGGAGAGGAGCGTTTAACTGACCCATGCATGTGCAGTAGTAGTAAGGAAAACAAGGATTAACCAACACATTGGGATGGCTAGGAATGAAAAAAGGAATGGGTTAATGGACACATTTAGATGGGTATAGGTGATAGGGAGGCAGAAGTTATACAATGTCTCTAAGAGAAGTTAGAGAAGCAGGAAGATAGGATGGGTGTAGGAGAGGGGCTTTAGTGGACAGGGAGGAAAGGAAGAGGTTAAATTTATATAACTCCTACTGCCTGTTATATATGGTCCTTATAGTCGCCTGAGCTGGGCCTGGAAACACCTAGCAGGTCCTTATCGTGGCCAGATCCTGGTAACACCTACCATGTCCTTTTTGCAGCCTGGGCCTGGTAACACCTACCATGTCCTTTTTGCGGCCTGGGCCTGGTAACACCTACCATGTCCTTATAGCGGCCTGGGCCTGGTAACACCTACCATGTCCTTTTGCGGCCTGGGCATGGTAACACCTACCATGTCCTTATTGCGTCCTGGGCCTGGTAACACCTACCATGTCCTTATAGCGGCCTGGGCCTGTGTCACGAATTCCGCCGAGGCAGCTCCTCCTTCTTGTTCGGGCAGGCTTCGGCGTTCGTCGTCCCCGGAGTACTAGCTGCTACCGTTTGATGTTCTCTATGTTTGTTTGGTTTTGTCTTGTTGGTGCACCTGTCTCGTATTATGTATAGATTATGTCACCTAGTAGTTTCCTTTGGTTTTGTTTGCAGTTGTGTGTTGTTGTACGCCTGTCCGTGTGGTGTATCGTTATTGTGTTCTCAAGTATTCAGTATTTTACGCACTGTTAGCATGATCGCTCGCCTCCTGTGTTAGAGGCACATTATTTTTGGTTATTGCCTTTTGACCATTAAAGTCGTTGCGACTAAGCTTCTGTGTCCTGCGCCTGACTCCAACACCACATCCACATCAGCCTTGACAGCCTGGTAGCACCTACCATGTCCTTATAGCGGCCTGGGCCTGGTAACACCTACCATGTCCTTATTGCGTCCTGGGCCTGGTACACCTACCATGTCCTTATAGCGGCCTGGGCCTGGTAACACCTACCATGTCCTTATTGCGTCCTGGGCCTGGTAACACCTACCATGTCCTAATAGCGGCCTGGGCCTGGTAACACCTACCATGTCCTTATAGCGGCCTGAGCCTGGTAACACCTACCATGTCCTTATTGCGTCCTGGGCCTGGTAACACCTACCATGTCCTTATAGCGGCCTGGGCCTGGTAACACATACCATGTCCTAATAGCGGCCTGGGCCTGGTAAAACCTACCATGTCCTTATAGCGGCCTGGGCCTGGTAACACCTACCATGTCCTTATAGCGGCCTGGGCCTGGTAACACCTACCATGTCCTTATAGCGGCCTGGGCCTGGTAACACATACCATGTCCTTATAGCGGCCTGGGCCTGGTAACACCTACCATGTCCTTATAGCGGCCTGGGCCTGGTAACACCTACCATGTCCTTATAGCGGCCTGGGCCTGGTAACACATACCATGTCCTTATAGCGGCCTGGGCCTGGTAACACCTACCATGTCCTTATTGCGGCCTGGGCCTGGTAACACCTACCAGGGTTGGAGTCAATTCCAGTAAATTCAGGAAGTACACTGAAATTCTCTTTTCTATGAAGAACATTTGGAAATGGAATTTGGTTTACTTTCTGAATTGACTGGAATTGAAATAGAATTCACCCCAACCAACCCTGACACCTATACACTGGACTAGTACATGGTGTGTGTATTGTTAAGATGTATAGTACATGGTGCATATAATGAGTGAATACTACAGGACTACCAATACTATCTGTAACAGAGTATGCTAAGATTGCGCTAAAGCTAACAACCTACAGTATCTTCCATCTCCTTAATACACACCACCAGCCATCAATTTTAGTCATTTAGCAGACACTCTTATCCAGAACAACGTACAGAAGCATTTAGGGTTAAGTGCCTTGCTTAAGGGCACATCGAAATATTTATTTTCACCTAGTCGTCTTGGGATTCAAACCAGAAACCTTTCGGTTACTGGCCCAATGCTCTTAACCACTAGCCTACTTGCCAGGCAGGCAGACCCAGAGCCAGCCATGGTGGGTTGGAGGGTGACTGTGACTCTGTCCTGGCCGGGCGCCAGCAGGACATGTGCAGGGGGGTATGGCATGGCCAGGGCCCTCCAGGCTGGCAGCGTTGAGGAGCAGTGGAGGCATTCAGCTGGTAGTGAATGTGCCTTTGTCTAGGAGCGGCGTGCCAGGCTAGCTCTAATGAGGAAACTCTTTGTGACAGGCCTCTCAACATGAAGTGGGCTGGTGGACTCATTAACCTGACTACCACAAATAAAGCAGGCAGACACAAGAGACGCCTATGATAGCACACTTAAGGCTGCTATGCTGTGCTGCTGTCGCTGCTGTATCCCCCGCTTCCTCCCTCCTCTCTCCCGTTACCTCGTTATCTCTCCCTCTCTCTCCCTCTCTCTGGTCTCCCAGGCTTAGGGGGATGTTCAGCAGGAGTGGATCAGACTGGCCTAGTTCAGGCGTCCCAAATTCAGGGATGTGGATAGTGTTAACTCTCTGTGGTGCAACCTGGTCCTGTTGGAATACAGGTTGATCTGATGTGGTGCAACCTGGTCCTGTTGGAATACAGGTTGATCTGATGTGGTGCAACCTGGTCCTGTTGGAATACAGGTTGATCTGATGTGGTGCAACCTGGTCCTGTTGGAATACAGGTTGATCTGATGTGGTGCAACCTGGTCCTGTTGGAATACAGGTTGATCTGATTTGGCAGGTGATCATACTTCACCTTGGCAGGTGTTGACAGTTGGTTGCATCATGCATCAACAATATCACTGTGACACTTACAGTTACTGAGTCTCACAAAAAATGCTTATTTCTGTTCGATGTGTGTGTGTGTGTGCGTTTGTGTGAGTACATGCACATCTGTCTGAAGGCAGAGGAAGCTGACTGTCTTGCAACACACATTCCCATAACGTGACATGATAAACTGTCAGGAGCCAACTCTGCTCTGGCTCCATGGAGACAGTATAAGGAATGAACTGTGGTTCGACGTTAGCTGTACTGTAGCGTAGTAGTGAAAGTCACATATAGCCACTGAAAAATGGATTCATCATAGAATCTAGGCCAGAATTAGATGTGTGCTGTTCCACTCGCTACACTGGTAAACAGGCAAGGACAGGTCAGGCTCCAGAATGTCATCTAACATTACGATGTACATTGTTGTTTTATATTTGTCTTGATTATTTATCTTGGCGTATCCCTCTTGGTTATTAACGGTACTGTATTATGGCTTATGGGCGTAGACTGTCCTGATATTGGTTTGATATTAATGTCATGTAGTGTTTGATGTATGGCCTTTGAAATTGCTCAAGCATTTGATCAGGTGGCTTTTATGTAGATTAGACTCATTAGATATTCCCTTCACTATTTCTCACCATGTTTCCTCTGCATTCATTTTACCTCTCCCTCATTGTCCTCGGCTGCACAGTAAATTATTTTAATCTGGCTATGCTGTATAGGCTGCACTCGATAAGCCCTGCTCAGATTCATACAGCGAGGGGAGAAAACGGAGCTAACATTTCAATGAGCACTAATAGTGTCAGAGGCTCATTTCCTAAAAAGGAATATTCATACCAACATCAAGGAGTTAGTCCTGACACTGACAAATTGCGGACGAGGTTTCATTAATTAAGTAGGCCGCTAATGTTAATTTAAATAACATTTACTGTTGCATTATTGATTTGCTGCTGCAAACTTATCTGACACGATGCACAAGGATTGCGAGCAGTGGCTCTCTGATGGTTCAGGCAGGCAGGGAGGCAGTGGGGTGTGTGTGTGTCCCACTGGTAGGGGGGAGGGGTGTCTAGGCACGGTAAAGGCCTGATTTGAGAGGGAGGAGTGGGGGGAGGGGGGATACATGTGCACCTCCTAGTCCCCAGGATGTGTGGCCCCCGGTGTACGTAGCTGGAGAGCAGAGCCGGGGATTGTGGGCTTGTGGAGGGATGGCTTTGTTTGCATTTAAACTGCAGATGATAGCGTTGGGATGTACAGAAATCACTGCTACTCCTACTGCTGATTAAATCACTGCTGCTGCTACTGCTGATTAAATCGCTGCTGCTGCTACTGCTGATTATAGATTACTGGTTTCCGAGCTGGTCATGGGTGTACCTCAGCCACGCTCAAGGTCCTAAACGATATAATAACCGCGATCGATAAAAGACAGTACTGTGCAGCCGTCTTCATTGACCTGGCCAAGGCTTTTGACTATGTCAATCACCACATTCTTATTGGCAGACTAAACAGCCTTGGTTTCTCAAATGACTGCCTCGCCTGGTTCACCAACTACTTCTCAGATAGAGTTCAATGTGTCAAATCGGAGGGCCTGTTGTCTGGACCTCTGGCAGTCTCTATGGGGGTGCCACAGGGTTCAATTTTCAGGCCGACTCTATTCTCTGTGTATGTCAATGATGTCGCTCTTGCTGCTGGTGACTCTCAGATCCACCTCTACGTAGACGACACCATTTTGTATACATCTGGCCCTTCAATGGACACTGTGTTAACAAACCTCCAAACGAGCTTCAATGCCATACAACACTCCTTCCGTGGCCTCCAACTGCTCTTAAACGCTAGTAAAACTAAATGTATGCTCTTCAATCAAACGCTGCTTGCACCCGCCTGCCCGACTAGAATCACTACTCTCGGCGGCTCTGACTTAGAATATGTGGACAACTACAAATACCTAGGTGTCTGGTTAGACTGTAAACTCTCCTTCCAAACTCACATTAAGCATCTCCAATCCAAAGTTAAATCTAGAATCGGCTTCCTATTTCGCAACAAAGCCTACTTCACTCATGCTGCTAAACATGCCCTCGTAAAACGGACTGTTCTACCGATCCTTGACTTCGGCGATGTCATTTACAAAATAGCTTCCAACACTCTACTCAGCAAATTGGATGGAGTCTATCACAGTGCCATCCGTTTTGTCACCAAAGCCCCATACAGTGGGGAAAAAAAGTATTTAGTCAGCCACCAATTGTGCAAGTTCTCCCACTTAAAAAGATGAGAGAGGCCTGTAATTTTCATCATAGGTACACGTCAACTATGACATACAAATTGAGACATTTTTTTCCAGAAAATCACATTGTAGGATTTTTAATGAATTTATTTGCAAATTATGGTGGAAAATAAGTATTTGGTCACCTACAAACAAGCAAGATTTCTGGCTCTCACAGACCTGTAACTTCTTCTTTAAGAGGCTCCTCTGTCCTCCACTCGTTACCTGTATTAATGGCACCTGTTTGAACTTGTTATCAGTATAAAAGACACCTGTCCACAACCTCAAACAGTCACACTCCAAACTCCACTATGGCCAAGACCAAAGAGCTGTCAAAGGACACCAGAAACAAAATTGTAGACCTGCACCAGGCTGGGAAGACTGAATCTGCAATAGGTAAGCAGCTTGGTTTGAAGAAATCAACTGTGGTAGCAATTATTAGGAAATGGAAGACATACAAGACCACTGATAATCTCCCTCGATCTGGGGCTCCACGCAAGATCTCACCCCGTGGGGTCAAAATGATCACAAGAACGGTGAGCAAAAATCCCAGAACCACACGGGGGGACCTAGTGAATGACCTGCAGAGAGCTGGGACCAAAGTAACAAAGCCTACCATCAGTAACACACTACGCCGCCAGGGACTCAAATCCTGCAGTGCCAGATGTGTCCCCCTGCTTAAGCCAGTACATGTCCAGGCCCGTCTGAAGTTTGCTAGAGTGCATTTGGATGATCCAGAAGAGGATTTGGAGAATGTCATATGGTCAGATGAAACCAAAATATAACTTTTTGGTGAAAACTCAACTCGTCGTGTTTGGAGGACAAAGAATGCTGAGTTGCATCCAAAGAACACCATACCTACTGTGAAGCATGGGGGTGGAAACATCATGCTTTGGGGCTGTTTTTCTGCAAAGGGACCAGGACGACTGATCCGTGTAAAGGAAAGAATGAATGGGGCCATGTATCGTGAGATTTTGAGTGAAAACCTCCTTCCATCAGCAAGGGCATTGAAGATTAAAAGTGGCTGAGTCTTTCAGCATGACAATGATCCCAAACAATGAAGGAGTGGCTTCGTAAGAAGCATTTCAAGGTCCTGGAGTGGCCTAGCCAGTCTCCAGATCTCAACCCCATAGAAAATCTTTGGAGGGAGTTGAAAGTCCGTGTTGCCCAGCGACAGCCCCAAAACATCACTGCTCTAGAGGAGATCTGCATGGAGGAATGGGCCAAAATACCAGCAACAGTGTGTGAAAACCTTGTGAAGACTTACAGAAAACGTTTGACCTGTGTCATTGCCAACAAAGGGTATATAACAAAGTATTGAGAAACTTTTGTTATTGACCAAATACTTATTTTCCACCATCATTTGCAAATAAATTCATAAAGAAATCCTACAATGTGATTTTCTGGATTTTTTTTTCTCATTTTGTCTGTCATAGTTGACGTGTACCTGTGATGAAAATTACAAGCCTCTCTCATCTTTTTAAGTGGGAGAACTTGCACAATTGGTGGCTGACTAAATACTTTTTTCCCCCACTGTATACTACCCACTATTGTGACCTGTACGCTCTCGTTGGCTGGTCCTCACTACATATTTGTCGCCAAACCCACTGGCTCCAGGTCATCTATAAATCCCTTCTAGGCAAATCCCCGCCTTATCTTAGCTCATTGGTCACCATAGCAACACCCACCCGTAGTATGCGCTCCAGCAGGTATATCTCACTGGTCATCCCCAAAGCCAACACCTCCTTTGGCCGCCATTCTTTCCAGTTCTCTGCTGCAAATCACTGGAACAAACTGCAAAAATCTCTGAAGCTGGAGACACTTATCTCCCTCACTATCTTTAAGCATCAGTTGTCAGAGCAGCTTACCGATCACTGCACTGCACCTGTACACAGCCCATCTGTAATTAGCCCACCCAACTATCTCATCCCCATATTGTTATTTACATTGTTATTTATTTTGCTCATTTGCACCCCAGTATCTATTTGCACATCATCTTCTGCACATCTATCACTCCAGTGTTAATACTAAATTATAATT
>NC_140021.1:10598804-10628202 GCF_964263955.1 Coregonus lavaretus
TACAGCATCACGGGTTCACCGTACATTGTCTCACAGTAAACCATGTTACCATGGCTCAGTCAGATAGAACAGAAGCCATTTTGCCACACATTGATATAGGACACACTGTTACATTGATATAGGACACACTGTAACATTGATATAGCACATACTGTTACATTGATATAGCACATACTGTTACATTGATATAGGACACACTGTTACATTGATATAGGGCACACTGTTACATTGATATAGAACATACTGTTACATTGATATAGAACATACTGTTACATTGATATAGTACATACTGTTACACTGATATAGGGCACACTGTTACATTGATATAGTACACACTGTTACATTGATATAGGGCACACTGTTACATTGATATAGGCAACACTGTTACATTGATATAGTACACACTGTTACATTGATATAGTACACACTGTTACATTGATATAGTACACACTGTTACATTGATATAGTACACACTGTTACATTGATATAGTACACACTGTTACATTGATATAGGGCACACTGTTACATTGATATAGTACACACTGTTACATTGATATAGGGCACACTGTTACATTGATATAGTACACACTGTTACATTGATATAGGGCACACTGTTACATTGATATAGGGCACACTGTTACATTGATATAGAACATACTGTTACATTGATATAGGGCACACTGTTACATTGATATAAAACATACTGTTACATTGATATAGGGCACACTGTTACATTGATATAGGGCACACTGTTACATTGATATAGGGAACACTGTTACATTGATATAGTACACACTGTAACATTGATATAGAACATAATGTTACATTGATATAGCACATACTGTTACATTGATATAGGACACACTGTTACATTGATATAGAACATACTGTTACATTGATATAGAACATACTGTTACATTGATATAGTACATACTGTTACACTGATATAGGGCACACTGTTACATTGATATAGTACACACTGTTACATTGATATAGGGCACACTGTTACATTGATATAGGGCACACTGTTACATTGATATAGGGCACACTGTTACATTGATATAGAACATACTGGTACATTGATATAGGGCACACTGTTACATTGATATAAAACATACTGTTACATTGATATAGGGCACACTGTTACATTGATATAGGGCACACTGTTACATTGATATAGGGAACACTGTTACATTGATATAGTACACACTGTAACATTGATATAGAACATACTGTTACATTGATATAGCACATACTGTTACATTGATATAGGGCACACTGTTACATTGATATATAACATACTGTTACATTGATATAGAACATACTGTTACATTGATATAGTACATACTGTTACACTGATATAGGGCACACTGTTACATTGATATAGTACACACTGTTACATTGATATAGGGCACACTGTTACATTGATATAGGGCACACTGTTACATTGATATAGTACACACTGTTACATTGATATAGTACACACTGTTACATTGATATAGTACACACTGTTACATTGATATAGTACACACTGTTACATTGATATAGTACACACTGTTACATTGATATAGGGCACACTGTTACATTGATATAGTACACACTGTTACATTGATATAGGGCACACTGTTACATTGATATAGGGCACACTGTTACATTGATATAGCACATACTGTTACATTGATATAGGGCACACTGTTACATTGATATAGGGCACACTGTTACATTGATATAGTACACACTGTTACATTGATATAGTACACACTGTTACATTGATATAGGGCACACTGTTACATTGATATAGTACACACTGTTACATTGATATAGTACACACTGTTACATTGATATAGTACACACTGTTACATTGATATAGTACACACTGTTACATTGATATAGTACACACTGTTACATTGATATAGTATACACTGTTACATTGATATAGTACACACTGTTACATTGATATAGTACACACTGTTACATTGATATAGTACACACTGTTACATTGATATAGTACACACTGTTACATTGATATAGTACACACTGTTACATTGATATAGTACACACTGTTACATTGATATAGTACACACTGTTACATTGATATAGTACACACTGTTACAGTTCAGGCACTTCTGTCATGTTTACAACCAGGAATGACAATGATGTGGCATTCACACGATCAGGTATGATATTTGTTAATCATATGATTTTTATTCACATAATATTTCACATAGTCTGCCTCTGAAATGTATTTAGATTTATAGTGCATTATAATATCACTGAAATCCTACGTAGTGCATATGATTGCAGTGTGCCCATGGGTTTATACAGAACAGTAAATACTGTACCAGGCAGACATATCTCCAGTATTTCCTGATGTAGCACATGCTGATCATCGCTAGTTATTTGCCTCCCGTTCTGATGCAGGGGGGTCACAATATCTAACATGAACACTTTATGACGTTACCCCTGGCGAGGACTCCTGCAGCACACACCATTGGCTCCATGGCCTCACCAGGGCTCCCAAATACATTCACGCTAGGGGGAGAGATGGAGAGAGGGGGGAGAGATGGAGAGAGGGGGAGAGATGGAGAGAAGGGGAGAGATGGAGAGAGGGGGGAGAGATGGAGAGAGGGGGGAACGGATGGAAAGAGGGATGAGGAGAGATGGAGAGAGGGGGAGAGATGGAGAGAGGGGGAGAGATGGAGAGAGGGGGAGAGATGGAGAGAGGGGGAGAGATGGAGAGAGGGGGGAGAAATGGAGAAAGGGGAGAGATGGAGAGAGGGGGGAGAGATGGAGAGAGGGGGGAATGGATGGAGAGAGGGGGAGAGATGGAGAGAGGGGGGAGAGATGGAGAGAGGGGGAAAGGGATGGAGAGAGGGATGAGGAGAGATGGAGAGAGGGATGAGGAGAGATGGGGGGATGGAACAGCTGCTGGCTTTCTTTTTCCTGTCATTATCCTCGGTCCCTGTCTCACTCAGACCCATCTGATGAAAGTCAAATAGTACACAAGCCCTGGTTATGTGACGAATGGAACTCACCTACTTAACTCAGTTAATCCTGAGTCGGGGGTTAGATTTCATTTAATTTCTCTCTCTGGTTGCTCCGTCCTCTCAGCGTGTGTGTGTGTAGGGGAGGATCTCATGGGGGGATGGGAGGCTGTATGCTGCTGTGTGGGGGGTGAGGAAGAGGGTGGGGGCAGGGACGACATACATACAAAACAGACAGAGTTGGAGAGAAAAAATGCCGGAACAGCATATTCAAAAAGTACCTGCTATCCATAGAGATGGTATTCCTTCAGTGACTGTAGTTGTGACGTTAGTGTAATATAAATATTCAGTTGAATAGACAAAGCGTTGATATTAAGATTAAGATCACTTTAAATTGGTCAATTGCAACTGCCATTGCAATTTTACTTCCACTTTTAACCCGATCTTTCCAAAAGACACACATACAGGTTTTTTGGAGAGGTGTGGGGGGCTGCCACACTGGGCGCTGTTGGTGTGTAGGGTTAAGTGCCTTGCTCAAGAGCACAACTGCAGGCAATGGCATCTAGGATTTGATACCAGCAACCCTCCAGTTGCCAGCTAACTTCCCTTCAGATATTTCCCGTCGGAACCGGGATTCAAACTGTCAACCCTCCGGTTGCTGGCTCGCCTCACTAACCGCTACGCTACCTGTCGCCCTAATATCCATGTCCCTTAGCCTGTGGTGCATGCCGCATGTCTCTGCATGTACTGTATGTGATGCATGGTGTGTGTAAGCAAGTCTGTATGGCATTCTATTTCTATGTGTGTCTCTGTGTTCCATTCTATATGTACTGTATGGTGTGTTCTATTATATATGTGCTGTATGGTGTGTTCTATTATATATGTGCTGTATGGTGTGTTCTATTATATATGTGCTGTATGGTGTGTTCTATTATATATGTGCTGTATGGTGTGATCTATTATATATGAGCTGTATGGTGTGTTCTATTATATATGTGCTGTATGGTGTGTTCTATTATATATGTGATGTATGGTGTGTTCTATTATATATGTGCTGTATGGTGTGTTCTATTATATATGTGCTGTATGGTGTGTTCTATTATATATGTGCTGTATGGTGTGTTCTATTATATATGTGCTGTATGGTGTGTTCTATTCTATATGAGCTGTATGGTGTGTTCTATTCTATATGTACTGTAAGGTGTGTTCTATTATATATGTGCTGTAAGGTGTGTTCTATTCTATATGTACTGTAAGGTGTGTTCTATTCTATATGTACTGTATGGTGTGTTCTATTATATATGTACTGTATGGTGTGTTCTATTATATATGTGCTGTAAGGTGTGTTCTATTATATATATGCTGTATGGTGTGTTCTATTATATATGTGCTGGAAGGTGTGTTCTATTATATATGTGCTGTATGGTGTGTTCTATTATATATGTGCTGTAAGGTGTGTTCTATTATATATGTGCTGTATGGTGTGTTCTATTATATATGTGCTGTAAGGTGTGTTCTATTATATATGTGCTGTATGGTGTGTTCTATTATATATGTGCTGTAAGGTGTGTTCTATTATATATGTGCTGTATGGTGTGTTCTATTATATATGTGCTGTATGGTGTGTTCTATTATATATGAGCTGTATGGTGTGTTCTATTCTATATGTACTGTAAGGTGTGTTCTATTATATATGTGCTGTATGGTGTGTTCTATTATATATGTGCTGTAAGGTGTGTTCTATTATATATGTGCTGTATGGTGTGTTCTATTATATATGTGCTGTAAGGTGTGTTCTATTATATATGTGCTGTATGGTGTGTTCTATTATATATGTGCTGTAAGGTGTGTTCTATTATATATGTGCTGTATGGTGTGTTCTATTATATATGTGCTGTATGGTGTGTTCTATTATATATGAGCTGTATGGTGTGTTCTATTCTATATGTACTGTAAGGTGTGTTCTATTATATATGTGCTGTATGGTGTGTTCTATTATATATGTGCTGTAAGGTGTGTTCTATTATATATGAGCTGTATGGTGTGTTCTATTATATATGTGCTGTATGGTGTGTTCTATTATATATGAGCTGTATGGTGTGTTCTATTATATATGTGCTGTATGGTGTGTTCTATTATATATGTGCTGTAAGGTGTGTTCTATTATATATGTGCTGTATGGTGTGTTCTATTATATATGAGCTGTATGGTGTGTTCTATTATATATGTGCTGTATGGTGTGTTCTATTATATATGTGCTGTAAGGTGTGTTCTATTATATATGAGCTGTATGGTGTGTTCTATTATATATGTGCTGTATGGTGTGTTCTATTATATATGTGCTGTAAGGTGTGTTCTATTATATATGAGCTGTATGGTGTGTTCTATTATATATGTGCTGTAAGGTGTGTTCTATTATATATGAGCTGTATGGTGTGTTCTATTATATATGTGCTGTATGGTGTGTTCTATTATATATGTGCTGTATGGTGTGTTCTATTATATATGTGCTGTAAGGTGTGTTCTATTATATATGTGCTGTATGGTGTGTTCTATTATATATGAGCTGTATGGTGTGTTCTATTATATATGTGCTGTATGGTGTGTTCTATTATATATGTGCTGTAAGGTGTGTTCTATTATATATGAGCTGTATGGTGTGTTCTATTATATATGTGCTGTATGGTGTGTTCTATTATATATGTGCTGTAAGGTGTGTTCTATTATATATGAGCTGTATGGTGTGTTCTATTATATATGTGCTGTAAGGTGTGTTCTATTATATATGAGCTGTATGGTGTGTTCTATTATATATGTGCTGTATGGTGTGTTCTATTATATATGTGCTGTATGGTGTGTTCTATTATATATGTGCTGTAAGGTGTGTTCTATTATATATGTGCTGTATGGTGTGTTCTACACTCTTAGAAAAAGGGTTCCAAAAGGGTTCTTTGGCTGTCCCTATAGGAGAACCCTTTTTGGTTTCAGGTAGAAGCTTTTTTGGTTCCAGGTAGAACTCTTTTGGCTTCCATGTAGAACCCTATGTTTTAAAGGTTCTACATGGAACCCAAAAGAGTTCTACCTGGAACCAAAAAGGGTTCTTCAAAAGGTTATCCTATTTTTTTCTAAGAGTGTATTATATTTGTATGGAGTGTTCTATTCTACATGTGCTGTATCAGGTCTCACACACACCCTATAAAGCTGCATATTAATCAGGTCTCAGGGCCACCATTAGTTTTACGAGGCTGAGGAGACTGGGACTGGGACTGGGACTGCCTCCCTCCATACCAGCTGAGGCTGAGGCTGTTATACAAAGGGAACAGGGAACCATGCTACTCTACCGTATGACCTCCTGCATTACCCCTCCCCTTCATCTCTCTCTCTCTCTCTCTCTCTCTCTCTCTCTCTCTCTCTCTCTATTCAATTCAATTTAAGGGCTTTATTGGCATGGGAAACGTATGTTAACATTGCCAAAGCAAGTGAAGTAGATAGTAAACAAAAGTGAAATAAACAATAAATATTAACAGTAAACATTACACTCAGAAGTTCCAAAAGAATAAAGACATTTCAAATGTCATATTATGTGTATATACAGTGTTGTAACACTCTCTCTCATTCTCTCTCTCCCCCCCCCCCCCCCCCCCCCCCCTCTCTCTTTCCTATCTGACATTCCTTGACATTCGTCGGAGGATCTGAGATAGAATCTCCTCCCTTGTCGTCATCGCCATGGTAAATCTTACACCATATGGCAGCGGGTCACACTCAGAGGGGGAATGACAGGCAGAGCATAGCACCGGTGTGATGCATTATTGCACATCCATTTCTGAAATGAGAAGGTGAATTTTAAAAAGCCCTGCATACAGCACAAGACACCTCTATTTCTGACCTGGTATTTGCTGTTATTGGCTTTTTTATAGAAGGTGGATTCCTATTGCAGTGGGATTATTCGCAAACTCTCTTTTTTGTTTAAAATATGTTCATGTTAAATCATCTACATTTCTCAATAATATGTAATTACATTTTCAAAGCATTTAAGCTAATATCCATTATTATTTGTTAACTCAATTAATTATAGTAAACTACATTTTAATAAGGTAATTCAAATGTTTTCTAGTGGGTAAGGGAACAAAAATGTCTCTTAAAATTAATGTATTGGATTCAGATGGATTTTTGTGTCGCAATTCCTATTGTATTGAGAATTGGTTTGAATTAAATTAAATTCCTTTCTGCACCATTAAGATCTACATGGAAGAGCAGTAGCAGGAATTTAGTCATTTATTATAAAACATTTACCCAAGATTGAATTTAGAAGACTGCATTAGGAGCTAGTTCTATTGGTCTCATTTCACTTCTTTCCCCACAATATTATGACATCCACACTGGGTCTGAATTGTATTGGAATAATTCACACAGTAATGTTAGCCTACTCTTCAAAATGGCTTCTTCTTCTTGCTCTCAAAAACAGACTCATGTTGTATGCTGAAAATATACTGTATATATTTCCATTGTTTCAAACTGACACAAGCATTATGTTGTTACTTTGATTATGTGGTACAAGAAAAAAATATCCCGTTAATTTGTCAATGAAAGACACATTTTTTTTATTTATGTTTTATTTAACCTTTATTTAACTAGGCAAGTCAGTTACAAATTCTTATTTACAATGACGGCCCACAGTACTGCAGTAGTACAACATTGTATTCAGTATATTATCTCTAGTGGAAAAACTGACACAATATTGTGAATCTCATTTCATATGTACTGTAACTATGAATGTCTCCTCACTATGTACTTCTCTCTGCATACATTGGAGATATTGTATTCCTACAATGCTTTCTTACAATGCTACAGTGTATATTGTGCCTCTGCTACATAGTGTTTGATTGTTTTTCTCTGTGCCTATGTTTAATATAACATATTTTACCATCAGTATCTCTACAAAATTACTAGTTGCATTATGTCAGTCTCTGGTCTGTATCATTATGCTAACAAACAGTCAGTCTGTAAAATGTACTTCTTCAGTGTAACTGCGAACATCCATAAATAGAGTTGTCTAATGCTGCCTGCTGGAGCTGAAGTTAAGGAAAGCTAGGCTACGTGGATCCCCTGCAGAGCTGCAGACAGACTCCTTGCCCTGCCTGGGCTGTGATTAGCATGGCCGGGGATGTTGCTGTGATGTAAATGAGGCTAGCGCTCTTATCCTGCGAGCCTCTAATCTCATTTCATCCGTAAAGGACTAAGAGCACTAGAGCCGTGGATCTTCCTACTGTAGCTTTACCTTGCCTGGTCTGAGTCTTAACACTTCCCTTAACTGTTCCCGTAAAAAGTCCCTTAACAATTGTCCCTTAATAATGTGGCTTTATCCCGGCCTCTGCTGTCTTGTCGTGTCCTGTCTGGCCAAGCTCAGCTATTGTCCTCCCAGCACTTCTCTCCACACAATTAGCCAAACATTTCAGATCTATTACAGTTCAAAGGCTATAATCTGCAACACTCAAATTGCGTGTGTGTGTGTGTGTTAGTGCACTCCTGTAATGGCTGCCACAGCCATCCTCTTCCTCCTCTTCCTCTTCCTCCTACCCCTCCTCCTACTCCTCCTCTTAGGTGAATCCACCCTGTACAGACATGCAGCACAGCGCAGGGTACACATGCATGGATTCTCTCGTTCTCCTCCTCTGCCTGCCTCCTGACCACTCTGGTTGCTATTTCAAGGAAAGTGCAACCTTTGCCTTGGGCCTTAATTATGTTCAACGGAAAAGCTCTCTGACCTATTTATCAATGCAGCCTCCCCTTCTCTGACAGAGAGAAGAAGAGGGAGAGAGAGAGTGTGTGAAGCAGAAAGAGAGCTTTAAAAACAGAGCAACAGAAAATGGCTGCAGCATCATCTGACTCCAAAAATTAAGAAAATAGTGCGTCCTCTTCAAGAAATGTTCCAGATGATTCCATATGAGGCAAAGACTGCACGATAACTGACTAGTCCGTTGACTGAATGAGAAACATATTAAACTGCAGTGATTTCAATGTAGTGTCTTATTTGAATAGGAACATTCTGTGTGAAGCGAGAACGTGAGCACATACAGTGGCTTGCGAAAGTATTCACCCCCCTTGGCATTTTTCCTATTTTGTTGCCTTACAACCTGGAATTAAAATGGATTTTTGGGGTGTTTGTATCATTTAATTTACACAACATGCCTACCACTTTGAAGATGCAAAATATTTTTTATTGTCAAACAAACAAGAAATAAGACATAACTATTCCACCCCCCCACCCCCCCCCCACCCCCTCCCCAAAGTCAATACTTTGTAGAGCCACCTTTTGAAGCGAATACAGCTGCAAGTCTCTTGGGGTATGTCTTTATAAGCTTGGCACATCTAGCAACTGGGATTTTTGCCCATTCTTCAAGGCAAAACTGCTCCAGCTCCTTCAAGTTGGATGGGTTCCGCTGGTGTACAGCAATCTTTAAGTCATACCACAGATTCTCAACTTAAATGTTTCCCCCTAAACCACTCGAGTGTTGCTTTAGCAGTATGCTTAGGATTATTGTCCTGCTGGAAGGTGAACCTCCGTCCCAGTCTCAAATCTCTGGAAGACTGAAACAGGTTTCCCTCAAGAATGTCCCTGTATTTAGCGCCATCCATCATTCCTTCAATTCTGACCAGTTTCCCAGTCCCTGCTGATGAAAAACATCCCCACAGCATGATGCTGCCACCACCATGCTTCACTGTGGGGATGGTGTTCTCGGGGTGATGAGAGGTATTGGGTTTGCGCCAGACATAGCGTTTTCCTTGATGGCCAAAAAGCTCAATTTTAGTCTCATTTGACCAGAGTACCTTCTTCCATATGTTTGGGGAGTCTCCCACATGCCTTTTGGCGAACACCAAACGTGTTTGCTTATTTTTTTCTTTAAGCAATGGCTTTTTTCTGGCCACTCTTCCGTAAAGCCCAGCTCTGTGGAGTGTATGGCTTAAAGTGGTCCTATGGACAGATACTCCAATCTCCGCTGTGGAGCTTTGCAGCTCCTTCAGGGTTATCTTTGGTCTCTTTGTTGCCTCTCTTATTAATGCCCTCCTTGCCTGGTCCATGAGTTTTGGTGGGCAGCCCTCTCTTGGCAGGTTTGTTGTGGTGCCATATTCTTTCAATTTTTTATAATGGATTTAATGGTGCTCCGTGGGATGTTCATTTTTTTATAACCCAACCCAGATTTGTACTTCTGCACAACTTTGTCCCTAACCTGTTTGGAGAGCTCCTTGGTCTTCATGGTGCCGCTTGCTTGGTGGTGCCCCTTGCTTAGTGGTGTTGCAGACTCTGGGGCCTTTCAGAACAGGTGTATATATACTGAGTTCATGTGACAGATCATGTGACACTTAGATTGCACACAGGTGGACTTTATTTCACTAATTATGTGACTTCTGAAGGTAATTGGTTGCACCAGATCTTATTTAGGGGCTTCATAGCAAAGGGGGTGAATACATATGCACGCACTACTTTTCTGTTATTTATTTTGTATAATAAAAAAATAAAAAAAACATTTCACTTCACCAATTTGGACTATTTTGTGTATGTGTATTATATAAAATCCAAATAAAAATCAATTTAAATTACAGGTTGTAATGCAACAACATAGGAAAAACACCAAGGGGGATGAATACTTTTGCAAGGCACTGTACATGTCTGTGTGCACGCATGTGTTATCAGTGTGAGCAGGAGGCTGCAGTTGTTCTCGCTATCCCCCCTGCTCTTCCTCTTCTCATCTCTGCTCCGACGTCTTCCTCGACACATTTTAAGCTTGCTCTGTGAATAGGCCTACATGAGCTAACATATCAGTTATTATATTGAAATAAAGGCCAGAGCCACAAAAGCATAGTGCACCCTATGGGGAATAGGTGGTCATTGGAGCATAGCCAGTGACATGGCATATCGTGCTTTCACCTGTGACCAGCAGCTTTGCTGTTTTATCTCCTGAGCAGGGCTGTGCTATGTCAATAGAGGCTGTAGGAGAGAGCTTCTTCAAACTACATTACTGGACGCAAACACTGAGGAGGCCATTGACCTTTCATTACAGCTGTTGAAAAGGCCAACTCTCTCTCTTCTTCTTCTTTCTCTCTCTCTCTCTGTCTCTCTCTCTCTCCTCTCTCTCTCTCGCTCACTCTCTCTTTCCCCTGTCTCTCTCTTCGTATCGGCATAAATGTCAACTCACTGTATGTGCTACAATTAAACTGAAAGGCTATTTTCCCATTTTCTAATTTTTCTCCTCTTTACGTGTCAATGCAGGGAGCAAACACAGCCATCTAACACAGGTGATCAGAGGATACATGTATGACTGTGAAATATGTTGTGTGTTTCTTACATTTGTTTGTATGTAAGGCGTCTCTAAAGTCTTGTTTCTATAACATTAGTGTATGTTTGAGTTGTATCTGAAGGTAAACAGCACATCTTCACCTCCTTCTACAGGCTGAATAATATGTTCTCATTAAGATGTTTTCCCTGGGACAAATAAACAAATAACCTAATTATTTCCCCACACAACACATTCAGGGACTCTGAATATTCATAATTGACCACAAAGTACAGCAATTATGTAGGATTTTGTAGTAATTAAACATAATTCGTATTTGCATGTGTATTGTGTTATGTTTATTGAAGCACATAGTCTTTTTTTAAAAAGTGTAACCAATTATCCACAGAGAGTGAAAGGGTAAGAGAATACAAAGGAATTTATCTTCAAGCAGAGATTGTTATGAAGTGTGTTCTCAATCATAGTAGCTTTTATTTTATTTGTCTATGAATCGTATTGTGGTCTTTGTCATGGTCCGTTCTTCAAGTTATTTTGGAAAACACTGTACAAAGTTTTGTTGTAAGAGAGAATATCCAACGTCCCTCCTATCTTTCCCTATAAAATTAAATGCTCTCGAATCATTGACTCAAAGCTCCCATATTTGGGTTCCATTGTGATTCGGCATGAAAGCATTGTGCATTACTAATGCAATTAGATTTGCTGGGGCAATTGTGTTGAAGAAGATAGGCCTTCCTTGAGAGGCAAGCAAGGCTTTTAAACTGTCACCCCAGTCTCTCTCTCAATTCAATTCAAAGGGTTTTATTGGCATGGTAAACATGTTTACATTGCCAAAGCAAGTGAAATAGATAATAAACAAAAGTGAAACAAACGATCAGAAATTAACAGTAAACATTACACTCACAAAAGTTTCAAAAGAATAGAGACATTTCAAATGTTATATTATGGCTATGTACGGTGTGCAAATAGTTGAAGTACGAAAGGGAAAATAAATAGACAGATAAATATAGTTTGTATTTACAATGGTGTTTGTGCTTCACTGGTTGCCCTGTTCTTGTGGCAATAGATCACAAATATTGCTGCTGTCATGGCACACTGTGGTATTTCACCTAATAGATATGGGAGTTTATCAAAATTGGATTTGTTTTCAAATTCTTTGTGGATCTCTGTAATCTGAGGGAAATATGTGTCTCTAATATGGTCATACATTTGGCAGGAGGTTAGGAAGTGCAGCTCAGTTTCCACCTCATTTTGTGGGCAATGTGCACATAGCCTGTCTTCTGTACAGCGGCCTCGCTCAATAGGAAGGCTTCTCTCTCTCTCTCTCTCTCTCTCTCTCTCTCTCTCTCTCTCTCTCTCTCTCTCTCTCTCTCTCTCTCTCCCTCTGTCTGTCCTCCACAGAGAAACCTTTTAGCGGTCCTCTCCCCCATGTTGGACAATAGAGGTCTGAATAGAGCTCTAATACTATTTCCCTGCCTGCGCTGTATTCAGAGGTAGTAGTTAGTTCAATTACTGATAAGGTGTGTGTGTGTATTGTGTGATGTGCATGTGCATGTGGTTGAGTTACTTAGGAGAAACAGTGTAAAAGCTTCAATCCAGAAGGTGGGTGAAGAGACATCATCTTACTATTCTTCCAGTCAGCTCTCCTTCCTGGTGAGTGGTTGATTTCTTACTGATATAATCAGACACGTAAACAGTGACCTTGAGAGGGGGAATCAGTGTTCCCAAATTCTTACTGTGATGTAATTGCAAGCAGCAGCGCATTAATCTCTCTTCCGCAGTAGCGCTGTATCTGACTCTCTAACTTGGCTAAGAACTACGTGATACTTACGAGTCACATTCAATTCAATGATTCTCTGTGAGACAAGGAAAAAATAGGTGCACTGCTCACTTGGCGGACAGTGCGTGAATTAATGAAATAATGATTTGCGGTGACAAAGCTTGATATGTGCCGCACGCCAACAACAGCTCATGAATATTGCAGAGCAGCCGTGGGCTATAGATTAAGTGTGAATATTCATTCATTTGCTAGCCCCTTGGGAGCTGATGCATATTCAGACAAAGCCATAGATGCCCGCCACCCGGTGCTGCCAACTCGCCTATTCCCGGCTCATGTGAGTGAATATAAACAACAAGGATCATCAATGGCACAAGTTATTTAGCGTTAAATACCAGCACACATCCGACACACTTCTTGTCCTATTGGAGGACAGCACGTCAGCTCACTAAGTGGGTAAATGGTTTAAACTGGGCTTTACTCCCCCCTCTTCCTCAAGTAGTTGTGACCCCCCTAGCTCTTAAGTGCTAAGTCACCGGTGCAGGGAAAGCCCATTAGCGTGCAGGAGGGGGGAGACAGGAGTTTGAGCGATTAGGCTGATTGGATGTAGCAGCACTGGATTGAGCAGGTCAGGAGTAATCAGCCTCAACGAGAGAGGAGAGAGAGAGAGAGAGAGAGAGAGAGAGAGAGAGAGAGAGAGAGAGAGAGAGAGAGAGAGAGAGAGAGAGAGAGAGAGAGAGAGAGAGAGAGAGAGAGAGAGAGAGAGAGAGAGAGAGAGAGAAAGAGAGAGGGAGGAAGAGAGAGAGAGACACTGAGAGACACTGAGAGAGCAAGAGAGAGAGAGAGAGAGAGAGAGAGAGAGAGAGAGAGAGAGACTGAGAGACCAAGGGAGAGAGAGAGAGAGGGAGAGGAGGAGAGCCAGTACTGCTGTTCCTGCTGCTGCTGCCCAATGCAAACAGGCATCACATCATCCACACACACACACACACGTGCGCACACACGTGCACACACACACACACAGTGGAGTGACTGAGTCAGCAGGGAGGCCAAGCGTAATCTGCCAATGAGAGAAACACACAGCCCTAGTTTCGATCGATCGATTGATCCATCACAATGACTGATAACAGTTTTTCCTTCTTGATGATGCTAGTGCTGCACATGCCTTTTGAAATGAGATAGAGGAGATATGGAAAAGGTACAGCATATAAATACTAGAGAATCCCAGTTATTTTCTTTAGCGTATTATTATGTAATCCTATTTCACACAATGAAACCTAGAACTAAACAGGACCTTTAATGTTCCCACATTACAACCCTCACCACCTCTGTGTCCGCAGTAGCGCTGTATCTGACTCTCTAACTTGGCTAAGAACTATGTGATACTTACGAGTCACATTCAATTCAATGATTCTCTGTGAGACAAGGAAAAAATAGGTGCACTGCTCACTTGGCATGAATTAATGAAATAATGATTTGCGGTGACAAAGCTTGATATGTGCCGCACGCCAACAACAGCTCATGAATATTGCAGAGCAGCAACCCTCACCACCTCTGTGTCCCCGCACACCTCCTCCACCTCCTCCACCCAGCGTCTTCCCTCCTTCCTCACCCCTGGAACGTTCCATTAAGGACAGATTGCTTTTGTTTAGGAGATGATTTGCACATTTACTCACACTTTATCAATGACCTCTAAGCGCGCATCACCCCGGCAGAGCGGAGGAGGCAAGAGAAGCGTTGGGATTGGACGGAGATAAACGACTCATTAGCCCCAGATTGATCATGAGCCTCTAAGATACTGAGGACATTTCATCATTAATATTTAAATTTAATTATTTGCGCTCGTGTTGACTCTGAGCTCCTCATTTAGGCATCACCACGGTGATATATGAATTATTGTAATGAAGAGTGTTTGGATTGTTATTTTGTCTCACCCCCCCCCCCCCCCCCCCCCCCCTCTCCCTTTCTCTCTCTCTTTCTCTCTCTCTCTCTCTCTCCCTCCCTTGTAAATAATTTGGCTTCATAAACATGCTGCTCTGCGTCGGGGGTTCATGCATCTTAGATCCTGTCAGTCAACAGGCCTGTGCCGTGTGTGATGTAATTCACTCATAAATCAGATGGGCCTTACACACAAGGAGGACAGAGGTATGCCTGTGGTTAGAAGTCAGGATATGCTGTTGCCTTCCAACTGCTCTAGGGGAGTCTGTTTAGAATCAGAAATACACATTAGAAAATAGCAAATCTGGATGGGGTCCCCCTTTAAATGATGTGCAGCTTATAAAGGCTTCATGAATCCTTCATAAAGCCTTCATAAACACTTCATAAATGTGTTACAAATCATCTATAACCGTCATGCTTTATAAAGGGTTAATAAATATGGCATAACTGTGTGACATAACCACCAATGTCAAATGTGACATAACCCACAATGTCAAATATGACACAAACCTGTGCATAAGCACTGCTTAATAAAGGCCTTATAAATCATATTAAATTGAGGCTTCACAAAGCAGTTATAACCCTGTCGTGCATCTTGCTAGAGCATTGCAACGCCAGGATATTGGGTTAGATTCCTGGGACCCCCCATACGTAAAAATGTATTCACGCATGACTGTAAGTCACATTGGATAAAAGTGTCTGCTGAATTGTATATATTATATTATATTTCACTAGTCATAGTCAATATTGGACCTGACCTCAACTTCCCCAAAAATGCTGTGCTGCAGGATGACACATGCTATTAAGTGTAGTCATGCAGAGCAAACAAACGTTGGTAGGGCCTTTTAAAATCCTTTTATTTTTTGCCTACTTCTGTTTGTTTCACAAATTCAGATTTCTTGGTTTTGTTTTTCAATGCTAAAAATTGTTCTGGTTTACCCTAGTTTTTCACACTTTTTTCTGTGTTCACAACAACGCTTAAACCACATCAGGGGATGACTTTTGAGGTCTGGGAAAAATCTAAGAATTTTTGATTTTTGAGTGTAGTTGCCCTTTAGTTCAGTGTTGTTTGGTTAGCGGAATTTCTGTACTGCAGTAAGTGCACATGTGATGGGATTCGGCCACCAATGGAATGGGTGGAGTAAAAGGTCAGCAATACTCCATATTATTCAGAGCCCCATGAAATGACGCCATATATACATTTTACAGACCCTACTGAGTATTCCCAACAATACTTTTACTGTGGCACTGAGAATAGTTCTTGCTCTAAGCCAATATGTATTCCATATACAGTGATTTGCGTAGGGGGCATTTATTTGACCTTGGAACATGTTTTAAAACCCAAATGTAATGCAAATGTCACTTAAATATGAACAAATATGAATCATTGTTAATGTTTAGACAATTAGTTTTCATATATCATGAATGGTTATTGACACTTTTCTACTATTACGTAAGGGACTTTTAGTTAGAACATTTCCAACATTTTGTGACCTGGATGCACTTTTTTAGTGTTGCTGATGAGAATAATAATAATTGGTCATTTAGCAGACGCTCTTATCCAGAGCGACTTACAGGAGCAATTAGGGTTAAGTGCCTTGCTCAAGGGCACATCGACAGATTTTTCACCTAGTAGGCTCGGGGATTAGAACCAGCGACCTTTCGGTTACTGGCACAACGCTCTTAACCACTAAGCTACCTGCCTCCCAGAAGCTGATCATGTGGTGAGTTCGCAAATCAAATGCCCACAAGTAAGTTAACCTTTTATTTATTGTAATTTAAATTAGTTTGTAGTAGTTAAGTGTTGAGTTAGATTATAATTGTTATTTCAAATAACTATGGGGACTTCATAGCAATTGCTAGCTAGCCAAAATTTTGCTAGCAGGCTCAGCTAAATACAAATCCCCCTAGATACAGCCACATCTCCTGTAGCTCAGTTGGTAGAGCGTGGCGCTTGCAACGCCAGGGTTGTGGGTTCGTTTCCCACGGGGGGGGGCAGTATGAAAAACAGTGTGAAAAATGTATGCACTCACTAAAACTGTAAGTTGCTCTGGATAAGAGTTACGTCACGTCATGAGATTTGTCAATGAAAGGAAAATATAATAATAAGAACTGAATGGAGTTTCCCATTTAGAGTTTCTGGCGCAGCACAGAAATGCCCTTACCAGATGGTGAGACAGCGTCATATGATACAAGGCATTTATGAATGTGTTATAAATGACCAAATGGGTCTGACTTTAAATTAAGTACAGTGTCATGCAATATAGAGTCTTTATGGATGTGTTAGGAATGACCGAAGGTGCCTCACTTTAAAGGAAGTATTACAGGACACTACATAAAGTGTCAATAAAGGTTATTCATGTTCTGCTGATTTATGAAGGTTATCTCATGATCCACAGTTTACTGTAGGGTGTGCGAGGTATTTAAATAGGTTGATGGACCTGCAAAGTTTGCTTTTGTGTGTATGTGTGTCAGAATCAAGATGATTTTGAGTAGTTCAATCTGAGACTAATGAACCAGGTATTCCTCTTCTGTTCCCATGCTGGAGACCCGGGCTTGATTACAACCTGTTACAATGATACCAACATTTTGTGGCTGATCTTTCAGCAGGGGAGTGGGTGAATGTGTCAAAGACCTGACTGGGCCCAGCACCCCACAGTATGGCTAGTTTTTGTTGTGTGCGTGTTTGTGTACTGAGGAACATGTAACTTGGTTCCAGAAGAAAGACACTTTCAATTTCTTTAGGTTGGGGGCTTTCATCAAGGTAAGTGTTTCTTGGTGTAACGTCGTCCCCAGGCTATTGCACACACAACACACACTGTATAAGCCTGGGATATCAACCATTCAATGATGGCCTTAGTGGGAGTGACCATAGAATGTGACCTTACTGAGTAAAGTATTTGTCATCGTCACTACTTAACACAGTCAAAAAGTCATAATTATTGCTAAACCCTGCTCATTTCCACAATTTCTCTTCTTAAAATTGTATTTTAAACCTAACTCTAACTAATGAAGGCCAAGTTTGATGCGTTGGTCCACCAGACCTTCCCCACATTTGGGCGGAAGTGTCTGGGAACGAGAGTAGGTGTCATGTGACTAACATGACATCACTTTAGAGCGTGTGCCATCCTTCAGCACAACATGTCACCCTTTATAGAGCGCATGTTTATATCATATTCCACATAATGGGTTATGTCACATTTGACATTGGTGGTTATGTCACACAGTTATGCCACATTTATGAACCCTTTATAAAGCATGACATATGGTTATAGATGATTTGTAACACATTTATTTAGTGCTTATGAAAGCATTATGAAGGATTTATGTAGCCTTTATAAACTGAACGTAATTTAAAGCGGGACCCTGGATGGAAACCTTACAATGTCTACAAGGAGAGAGCCTTACCATACCATAGCTTTTGAACTGCTTTGAGGGAATTTGTTGGTTTCAAATAAAACAAATGTTTGTCACATGTGCCGAATACAACATGCTTACTCATGCTTGCTCATGTTTTGGGTTAAAAGTATGCAATACAAAATAACAACTTTTGCACTTGTGTGAAATGTACATCTTGCCGACACCTTAGACGTAGAACGGTACGAAAAACAAAAGTACAATTATGACCTGAGATTGTGTCCGTGTTTGTGTTTATTTGACCTAAGACATTTTCTGTGTTTTCTCATTCTTTTCCACTCTATGAAGTGATGTGTTATCCCATCGTCTGTTTACCTCTCTCCTGCCCCATCACTTCTGCTCACTGAGATAGTGAAGACAGACAGAAATATTCATTTCCACTAACCCACTGTGTTCAATGGGAGACTGCAACAAAACACACACACAAGTACGCATGCATCCTATACAAACACAAACACACACACGCAAGCACACACACAGTCAATCTCAGTCATTCATTCAGTCGACTTGTGCTTTCAGACCAGAATATGAACAAAACATCTCCCTCCACAAAGCAGACATGGTCTGATTGGTACGCGACAGCACCTTAGACAAGACATCTCATTTCAGGCACCACTGACACAAACACAATGCATTTCCAATTGGTGTTTCAATGCAAATTAAGCTTTGTGAATGTATGGCGTCAGATGGAGAGATTGAGGATTGGATGTGACTAGGTATGGCAGTAGGCTGCAAACCTGTGCATCAGCATGTCTTAATCCCTCAGAGGCCTAATCTGGGATTACCAACGCAGATTAAACCCTGTGATCACGCTGCGTGCACTCCACCAATCACTGACACCAGGCCTAGTGAAGCTGGAGCTATAAAATGCAGTGTAGCGTTCTGATTGGAGGAGGTGCCGGTTTACCTGTATGGAATGTGGAAGGACTTGCCAAGGCGATCTGGTTGGCTCGCAGTGATTGGTTGTGACAGAGCTCAGGATGCCTGATTGTCTTCAGACCTGCATTAGGCCACACCTTCAGGTGGCACTTATACAATGTAAAGATTACAGACATACAGGCACAACACAGGTACACACCAGACCAAACTGCACAGATTTAACCCTCAAAGTCAATTAACCATATGTTGAAGAGTTTCAAAGTGGGCAACGTTGAATAATAGCTATTTTGATGGAACATTTATTGATTTTGTGTATTCTATCAATAAAATAGTAGAGGTTATTTTACTGTAGGTTCTCAGTGATCCCTGTTAGGGGTGTGGGTTGTTTTGAACAAAACACACACACACACACAGGGAGAGGCACACCCTGGTCAATCTCATCACCCTGCTCAGCAGCACATAATCCCAGGGGTCAAAGGTCAGCCTCACGTTGCTTCCCTAGCTGAAAGGGCAGATGGGACACACACACACAGAGTCAACCCCATGCTGCCTGGCTGGTTGAAAGGGCAGATGGGTTCTCTCTGTGTCATAATGTGAGCTGGCCTCAGCCTGTCTATGCAGAGGGAGGACACATTGTCATTTTGAGAGAGAGAGAGAGGAGAGAGAGAGAGAGAGAGAGAGAGAGGAGAGAGAGAGAGAGAGAGAGAGAGAGAGAGAGAGAGAGAGAGAGAGAGAGAGAGAGAGAGAGAGAGAGAGAGAGAGAGAGAGAGAGAGAGAGAGAGAGGAGAGAGTGAAACTAAATACTTGACACATTGGAAAGAATTAACAAAAAACTGAGCAAACTATAATGCTATTTGGCCCTAAACAGAGAGTAGACAGTGGCAGAATACCTGACCACTGTGACTGACCCAAACTTAAGGAAAGCTTTGACTATGTACAGACTCAGTGAGCATAGCCTTGCTATTGAGAAAGGCCACCGTAGGCAGACCTGGCTCTCAAGAGAAGACAGGCTATGTGCACACTACCCACAAAATGAGGTGGAAACTGAGCTGCACTTCCTAACCTCCTGCCAAACGTATGACCATATTAGAGACACATATTTCCCTCAGATTACAGAGATCCACAATGAATTCGAAAACAAACCCAATTTTGATAAACTCCCTTATCTACTGGGTGAAAAACCACAGTGTGTGCCATCACAGCAGAAATATTTGTGACCTGTTGCCACAAGAAAAGGGCAACCAGTGAAATTGAGGGAGAGAGAGAGAGAGAGAGAGAGAGAGAGAGAGAGAGAGAGAGAGAGAGAGAGGAGAGAGAGAGAGAGAGAGAGAGAGAGAGAAGAGAGAAAAGAGAGAAAAAGAAAAGAGAGAGAGAGGGGGGGGGGGAGAGTGAGAGAGGGAGAGCACAAGAGGAGATACAGAGAAAATGCGTTAGAAAGAGGTTAAAATACATCTTTAAATTGTATCAGAATCTTTTAATTTGTGCTGTAAATGCTGCAATATCTGTTAAATTCAATAAAAAGTACACACACACACACACCATACACACACATACACACACACACCATACCACACACACCACCACACACACTCCTTGGAAGCACACAAAATAATGAATTCGGTGCAGTGAATGTTTTTAACCTTGTAATTATTTTAGACAGAACCTGATTTCACAGAAAAAACATTCAAATGAATTTACTACAATTGTCCAGGTGCTGACATGTCACTGCATCCTCGTTCAGTTGTTCTGATAGGTAGATTATTTGTTTGGATGTTTTTGGTAATCTGCTTCCATTGCATTTCCACTGCAAATGTGGAATTAAAATACTGCAATTTTAAGGAGTTTAATACATGTATAATCTGCTTTTCTGGATTACAGGCTCCCACATTAGAACAAATAGGGAAGGTACAAAGAGCAGAGACAGCATGGTCGGGTGGTTTAAATGTATCCAATGTTATCCCCACTGCATCAGACTGCTGTTCTACGAGCTTCTGGTACTTTCTGGGTTCTTATTTGGGAGACAGAATGGCACTACAGGGTCTTTAAAATAAATACTACACTGCTGTTATTTCAGTGAGAGTGTATTAGCAAAAACGCTAGTCCCACTATTCCTCTGGTATTGCACAGTAAGAGGAAAAATGCTCAATAAATAATCATTATTATAGCAGATTCTGTACATTTATCCATAGATGAAACATTTTGAAGCAGCTTTAAATCTCAGCTGCAAACACAAACTCACACCCACATTATACATTATACAGGGTGCAAATATTATATTGTATATTCAGCTCACCGTGTTGACGTAGAGGTGTATGTTATTTATTTCTAAATTATGTCACAGGTCAACTGTCTTGCTGCTTAAGTGAGCAGGTGAAAGCCGAGTGTGTGTATATGCTTGTATGAATGTGTGTGTGTGTATGTGTGTGTGTGTGTGTATATGCATGCATGCATATATGTGTGTCTTGGTGAAGGATCTGCTCTGAGAGAGGTTGGACAGGGTGACGGCCATCGGTTAGGTCTGTCAGACCAGGGACTCGCCTAGCTGTCAGTCCCAGGATAAAGGAGAGAAAATTGAATAGATTTCATCCCTGGACCCTGCAGGTCAGCAGTGACAGGGCTGGTCTTCAGCGCTCCCTCTCTCTCAATCTTTCCTTCTTCTTCTTCTTCTTCTTCTTCTTCTTCTTCTTCTTCTTCTTCTTCTTCTTCTTCTTCTTCTTCTTCTTCTTCTTCTTCTTTTTCTTCTTCTTCTTCTTTCTCTTCTTCTTCTTCTCTCACTGTGCTGCTCCTTTCTTACTCTCCTGTTCTCTCATTCCCATCCAGTGTGATTTTCTTTGGTTGTGATTTTTTTAGTTTTATATCCACTGAATATATGTTGTTCCATCAGACACAATTGCTGAGTATTTGCTTGGTATTGTATTACAATATAGTACGTAATGCATTTGATGTACTATGATATGGAGAGGCCTACTGCATTTCAACATAATTCAATGGTTGACTATTGCGGTTCAAGTTCACGTATTTATGTTAAAGGTCATGTTTTATGTATTTACCTTAACTAACTAAAGGTCAACTAGCAGGGAATGGGAGTGACAGAAAGCCATGCATTTTAATGCCGCCCCAGAACAATAGCCACACGTCCAATATAATGGAACAGTTCTGAAATCAGTCAATTTGAGATAGAGTGACCAGCTGGACCCCCTCCTCTCTGACCCAGGGTCATCAACTGCTTCACCCCTAATTTTCATCCCCCTCTTACGCTCATGAAAATGCGTGCAGTAGGAAATGGAGGAGGCTTGCTTTGTCATACAGATATAAAGCTGAAGTCGGAAGTTTACATACACATAGGTTGGAGTCATTAAAACTCGTTTTTCAACCACTCCACAAATTTCTTGTTAACAAACTATAGTTTTGGCAAGTCGGTTAGGACATCTACTTTGTGCATGACAATTGTTTACAGACAGATTATTTCACTTATAATTCACTGTATCACAATTCCAGTGGGTCAGATGTTTACATACACTAAGTTGACTGTCCCTTTCAACAGCTTGGAAAATTCCAGAAAATTGTCATGGATTTAGAAGCTTCTGATTGGCTAATTGACATCATTTGAGTCAATTGGAGGTGTACCTGTGGATGTATTTCAAGGCCTACCTTCAAATAATATAAATAATAATAATATGCCATTTAGCAGACGCTTTTATCCAAAGCGACTTACAGTCATGTGCGCATACATTTTTACGTATGGGTGGTCCCGGGGATCGAACCCACTACCCTGGCGTTACAAGCGCCATGCTCTACCAATTGAGCTACAGAGGACCAACTCAGCGCCTCTTTGCTTGACATCATGGAAAAATCAAAAGAAATCAGCCAAGACCTCAGAAAAAAAATCTGGTTCATCCTTGGGAGCAATTTCCAAACGCCTGAAGGTACCACGTTCATCTGTACAAAAAATAGTACGCAAGTATAAACACCATGGGACCACGCAGCCGTCATACCGCTCAGGAAGGAGACGCATTCTGTCTCCTAGAGATTAACGTACTTTGGTGCGAAAAGTGCAAATCAATCCCAGAACAACAGCAAAGGACCCTGTGAAGATGCTGGAGGAAACAGGTACAAAAGTATCTATATCCACAGTAAAACGAGTCCTATATCGACATAACCTGAAAGGCCGCTCAGCAAGGAAGAAGCCACTGCTCCAAAACCGCCATAAAAAAGCCAGACTACGGTTTGCAACTGCACATGGGAACAAAGATCGTACTTTTTGGAGAAATGTCCATTGGTCTGATGAAACAAAAATAGAACTGTTTGGCCATAATGACCATCTTTATGTTTGGAGGAAAATGGGGGTGGCTTGCAAGCCGAAGAACACCATCCCAACTGTGAAGCACAGGGGTGGCAGCATCATGCTGTGGGGGTGCTTTGCTGCAGGAGGGACTGGTGCACTTCACAAAATAGATGGCATCATGAGGAAGGTAAATTGTGGATATATTGAAGCAACATCTCAAGACGTCAGGAAGTTAAAGCTTGGTCGCAAATGGGTCTTCCAAATGGACAATGACCCCAAGCATACTTCCAAAGTTGTGGCAAAATGGCTTAAAGACAACATAGTCAAGGTATTGGAGTGGCCATCACAAAGCCCTGACCTCAATCCTATAGAAAATGTGTGGGCAGAACTGAAAAAGCGTGTGCGAGCAAGGAGGCCTACAAACCTGACTCAGTTACACCAGCTCTGTCAAGAGGAATGGTCCAAAATTCACCCAACTTATTGTGGGAAGCTTATGGAAGGCTACCCGAAACGTTTGACCCAAGTTAAACAATTTAAAGGCAATGCTACCAAATACTAATTGAGTGTATGTAAACTTCTGACCCACTGGGAATGTGATGAAAGAAATAAAAGCTGAAATAAATCATTCTCTCTACTATTATTCTGACATTTCACATTCTTCAAATAAAGTGGTGATCCTAACTGAGTTTAAATGTATTTGGCTAAGGTGTATGTAAACTTCTGACTTCAACTGTATGTGGAGGTCTGATAGGGCACATTATCAAATCACTTTGGGGCAATCCTTCATCACCTCTTGCCGTGTGGCCGTGTGGCCGTGTGGATGATATGTTTGTGATGGTAAGTGGGCCTTCAGCAGATGTTCAAAGCTGTGATTGGATTGGAACATTAGGACTGGACATTGACCATACAGACACATGCCCAACCTTAACCCTGCCTAACATTAACCCTGCCCAACCTTAACCCTGCCTAACATTAACCCTGCCCAACCTTAACCCTGCCTAACCTTAACCCTGCCTAACATTAACCCTGCCTAACCTTAACCCTGCCTAACATTAACCCTGCCCAACCTTAACCCTGCCTAACCTTAACCCTGCCTAACATTAACCCTGCCTAACCTTAACCCTGCCCAACCTTAACCCTGCCTAACCTTAACCCTGCCTAACCTTAACCCTGCCTAACATGAACCCTGCCCAACCTTAACCCTGCCTAACATTAACCCTGCCCAACCTTAACCCTGCCTAACATTAACCCTGCCTAACCTTAACCCTGCCTAACATTAACCCTGCCTAACCTTAACCCTGCCTAACATTAACCCTGCCCAACCTTAACCCTGCCTAACATTAACCCTGCCCAACCTTAATCCTGCCTAACATTAACCCTGCCTAACCTTAACCCTGCCTAACATTAACCGTGCCCAACCTTAACCCTGCCTAACATTAACCCTGCCCAACCTTAACCCTGCATAACATTAACCCTGCCCAACCTTAACCCTGCCTAACATTAACCCTGCCTAACCTTAACCCTGCCTAACATTAACCCTGCCTAACATTAAACCTGCCTAACATTAACCCTGCCTAACCGTAACCCTGCCTAACATTAACCCTGCCTAACATTAACCCTGCCTAACCTTAACCCTGCCTAACATTAACCCTGCCTAACATTAACCCTGCCTAACCTTAACCCTGCCCAACATTAACCCTGCCTAACATTAACCCTGCCTAACATTAACCCTGCCTAACATTAACCCTGCCTAACCTTAAACCTGCCTAACATTAACCTTTATGGCATAAGGTCAAAGATAGTTTTTTTCCCTTCCTTTTTTTAAAATAAAAATGTTCAGAATACAGTTTTCAGTTTGAGTGAGCAAGGAAAATAACAATGTTTCTGTCCTTTGAATAGACCCGTCCCAACTGAACTCATCCCTGTTCTGTTCAGGGTTATAGTATTGCTGCAACTGAATGGAGCTGTAACTTAACGTCAGTGCATCAACCTTAATGTCCCCCTATCCCTCTGAAAGATTCTGGGCTTAGTGACCGTGTCTAAAGAACCAGGCCTCCTCGTCCTATTTGGTGTGGTTATGAATCGACGCCATTTCCCCGAGCTCTGAACACTGATGGTATAAAGTCCCATCGTTAAACAGAACAGAAAGCTAGTGTACAGACACACGCACACACATAAACACACATCCCTGTCCACATGCTGCCTGCTCTCTGCATCCCCTGCCCTCTCTCTCTGTACTTAATGACAGTATAAGCCATTACAGTGAGAAGGGACTGTCATGGGGGACAGAGAGAGTAGGCCTTGAAGGTTTGAGCCCTGGGCCGGCCTGTCAGCTGGGTGAATGCTTGACTGTCTGCAGTGTGATACTTAGAGAGTCCACAGCATGGAATTCAACCACCCAGCCCTCCATTTAGTCTCCCATTAGAGACTCCTTCTGACAGGTGTGTGTGTGTGTGTGTGTGTGTGTGTATGTGCGTGTACACTTTCTCTCCACTGATAGTTTCTTTGTTTGTTTTCATATCTCAGAGAATTTATCCACTAAATGGTCTCTGTTACAAACCCTGTGGCTTTAAAAGTATAGGGTGGATGGAAAAGAGACCCGTAACATAATTCATGCAAATTAGAATCGTGACATGGAAACAGTGAGAACAAAAAATACACCGACAACCATAAGCTACCGTCAAACATAAAATGTTTATTTTGAACACACGGTAAAGGTTTGGGAAAAAGGGCTGAGCAGGACCCAAGGAATGAAACAATGTAAAAAAATAAATAAACTGATCTTGCCTGCCTCAAGAACCGCTAAGCTACTGCTAACCATACAAAAATTACAGTGGGTGGTCCGCTCAGGTCTAACTAGTGTTTTTAGACAATGTTCTTCCTACGGGTAATGTATGCCCAAGGGCAACTTGCTAAATCCCCCTTTCCCAGAAACACACAACATAGTACCATACAGAGTAACCAGCAAATGAGTGAGTACACAAAAAACAGGACACCACAGTATCCATACTCACATACAAAAATAGTCTCTCCCAACAAACACAACTGACTGGCTTTTAAAACAATGGGAGGTGTGAGTGAAAAACCAGAAACAGGTGGTGCAATACAGAGGAATGTCCACTGATTGGTCCACCTCAGCAATCAGCAGACAAACGGATGTCGGACAGGTGGGACACCCCAACGACCACCAATCAGGAACATAAAGGACACCTGTGATTAGGGCAGAAGGAGAGCAAAAACACAAAAACACACACAGGATACCTGTATCCGTAACACTCCCACCCTTAAAAGAGCAAACCACAATGGTTTGCGACACACGTACTATCACAACACCCAAAATTCAAAGATCAACAGCATGCTGACGGGATAACAAAAAAACCTAGATATCTAAACCCGAGACAAAGCATCTGCCAACACATTATCCCACCCCTTTTTTGTGGCGGATCTCCAAATTATAATTTTGCACTACAAGTGCCCAACGCATAAAGCGTTGGTTCTGGTTGTACATACGGTGGAGAAAAACTAAGGGGTTATGGTCAGTATACACTATCACTGGTAATGCACTGGAACCAACATAAACTTCAAAGTACTGCAGAGCTAACAACAAAGCTAGAGCTTCTTGTTCAATGGTGGAATAGTTTGTCTGACATTTGTTAAATTTCCGCGAAAAATAACAGACAGGATGGTCCACTCCACTCTGGTCCGGCTGCAGTAGAACAGCACCAGCACCTCTGGCACTTGCATCTACCTCCAGTTTAAACGGCCATTCAAAATCTGGCACAGCAAGAACAAGGGTACTACATAAGAGTGATTTAGCAGTGTTGAAAGCAGTATGACAATCTGCAGACCATACACATTTTCTCGCCGGACTGAGCAAATCCGTTAATGGAGCAACTACCGCAGAGACATTTTTACAGAAACTACGGTAGTAGCCAACCATCCCTAAAAAGCGGCGTAGCTCTCTTCTGGTGGTAGGTGTGGGAAACAAACATCAACTTTTAGAAGGCCAGTGAAGGAGCCTCTTTAACCCAGTAAGTCATGCTACAGTATAACAACCTCCGTGTTTGATTCTAATAGAATCTACAATATAAATGGATTTCTCTCTATATTGGATTCACAGCACATCTTTTCAATCTGGTGTCCCGTCTGTAAACTCTGTGTGTGTATTCCCTGAACATCTTCACACGATTGTCAGAGCATTTGTTTGTTCATGCTCCCTACGGCGAGTGAGAAATTATGTAGAAGCAGAGAGAAGCAAGACCAACATCCATGGATATCACTGCTTCCTGCCATTCCTAGTCTTATATTTCCAGGGTTAAAAATCAATAGGAGATTTGCTGCATGAGCACGCACCTGTCGAACTCAGCGACACCAAGCGACACCAAGCCCTGAACCGAGGCGCTTTTCTCCCTTCCAACAGTTTCCACTTTAGTCCATTGTGGTTCTCAATGCAAAATATTTTATACTTTCTATTTTGCTCTAAATCCTGCATTTGGAGCCAGGGCCTACGGGGCTAAGTAAATGTGATGTATCACCACAGAGTGTGTCTGGGCTGGCCTCTCAGGAGTGGTTTGGTAACACTGAGACACAAAGGTCTGTGGAGCCATCATTCAGCCTGATCTACTATTGTTCACTTCACAGGTTAGGAGTCAGGGCTTCACTATACACTGTATTACACCTTACAGAAACACAGGCCTTTCCTGTGCCATTAACTACAGTTTGGGGCAGAAATGAAGATGTATACAGTTACAGTATATAGGTTCTGAAGAGGACTTTGTGGGACATCCATAAAAGCAGTTCCACTGCTTTGTCCAGCTCAATTGCCCTGTGCCGATAAATAAAGCTTTACTGAACTGAATTGAGCTGAATCAAATCATAAAACCATAGAAGTTCATTTAACTTGTATTTACTGCACCATTTGTCCACTATAACAGCCAGAGAGCAGCCAGGCTGTGTCTAAAACGGCTCAGCTCGTCTCACTTCCCAAATCACCCTGTTCTCCCTAACACTGAGGGGGAGAATGCACGTGCCACGCCAGCCAGCCAAAAACTCAGCCACTCCTGTGAAGGAGAATTAATCTGCTCCAAACAACCTTTATTTCACACTGACTTGTCAGGCCGGACTAAAAGCAATTTGTTTATGGCCCACTTCTCCGGCTCGTGCCAGTGCAGGACTCAGAGAAAGAGAGTGAGAGAGAGAGAGAGAGAGAGAGAGAGAGAGGGGAGAGAGGGAGAGAGAGAGAGAGAGAGAGAGAGAGAGAGAGAGAGAGAGAGAGAGAGAGAGAGAGGGACCAGTGTGGCATGTTGTTTCAAAAAAAGAAGAGAAGAGAGGGGGAGAGAAAACAGAGCTTTAATCTGATTAGGTTTGGCTAAAATCCAAACCGGGCTGAAGTGCAGTGCTTGTGGTTTCTGAAGGGCTTATGCTAAGTCTGTACCATGGAAATAATCTACTTTTAAAGCCCAGGAAACAAATCAACTATGCTAAGGACATAAGTCGCTGTCATTATGGAGTGATTAGGATAAACATTTCTATACACAGCGCAAGCCAACCCGACTGGCATAAGGGGGCAGTGTGTGTGTGTGTGTGTGTGTGTGTGTGTGTGTGTGTGTGTGTGTGTGGTGTGTGTGTGTGTGTGTTTGTGTGTACATATACACGCTGTATTGCAGGATGACTGCATTATTAATCACAGCCTGGGAGAAGAGTCACTGCAGTACCCCCTTTCTCTGTATTTTACTCTCTCTCTCTCTCTCTCTCTCTCTCTCTCTCTCTCTCTCTCTCTCCTCTCTCTCTCTCTCTCTCCATCTCTCTCTCTGTCTCTCTCTCTCTCTCT
>NC_140021.1:10628402-10667875 GCF_964263955.1 Coregonus lavaretus
ACACTCTAATCCTAATCTGCAGGCATTTGCATCAGAGAGATTTCCTTCCTGCTCTGCTACCCTTCTGTGACATCAGCCAGCAGAACACAGCGGCGGCCATTTTGGAACCGCTGCATGGAGTGGAGAATGTGTAATGGAGGGAGCTCTGCTCAGAACACCGCCTGGGATGAAAGCCTCTGGAACCAATCTACTGAGACTTTCGCTCTGACTGTGACAGTCCTTCCTCAAGCATGGAACATCACTGGATTCCACCTCACAGAAACGGACCCATGTATCGTCAAATCAAATCAAATCCCAAAAAAATATTGGTCACATACACGTGTTTAGCAGATGTTATTGCAGGTGTAGCGAAATGCTTGTGTTTCTAGCTCTGACAGTGCAGTAATATCTAACAAGTAATATCTAACAATTTCACAACATATACCCAATACACACAAATCTAAGTAAAGCAATGGAATTAAAAATATAGAAATATATGGATGAGCAATGTCAGAGCTGCATAGATTAAGATACAGTAGAATAGTGTAGCATACGTCAATGTTATGTATCGCAGACCTTTTTTGAAAGGGGAAGAAACGCATTTTGATGCAACTTCCAATGATCATCTTACATCCATGCAGTTTTTACTTATTGACCCAATAGGAAAAAGTGTAGATGGCAATATTCAAATAAGATTTAAAATCTAGTATGTGAGCTTGAGTCAAACATGAACAGCCATCATGTCTGCTGGACGATTTAGGGTTTACACTGAATCCCAATGAGGGCTCTGGTTTGCAAATCTTCAGGGAGACACAGAGACAGAGATAGAAAGCGAGAGAGAGAGCCCTCCTCACCTGCAAGAAGAAGTGATTGGGCAAGCAAGATAGAGAAGCAGGAGGGAGGTAGGAGGGAGGTGATGGTATTATTTTAGGTGGGGGGGGGGGGGGTCCTCTCCGTTCATCTCCAGTGATGCGGGGGGTGATTTCTTTCAGCAGGGCAGCAAGTGCCTCGAGGTGGAGTGGAGGAGAGAGATGGGAGACAGAGAGAGAGGAGAGAGCAAGGGAAGAGGAGAGAGAGAAAGAGATGCAGTTATGGAGAGAGTCAGGCCTGAAGTGATTCCCTAAACCGACTGCATCAGCGCACATTCACCATAATTTAACGAGGGGTGAGGCCAGCCCATTTAGATTCTAGGAGAAGACTGTTGTGTTGTGCTGTGCAGCAGATTTTTTTCTGGTCACAGCTGGAGACGGTAAACCAAGCAAAAATGTGTTACAGTGACGGCAAGGGAAGAAAATAAAAAATATGCTATGCGGGGAGCTGAGGTGTGTAGATAAGTATATTTTTGTTACATAAAAAGATAAAGGCCACAGTGAAAGGAAACAATGTGGATGAAAATTAATTCAGGGTATTGTCATCCTTTTCCATGGTGCCATTGGTGGAATCATGATGATTGGTGAGAAAGAGCCCTACTTGGGAAAAGGAGGGAGGATAAAGGATTCTGGATTTCAGCAAATAGCAAGACAGCATGTGGAGGAATCTCAGAGGAAGGTTCTCTCTCTCTCTATCTCTCTATCTCTCTCTCACTCTCACTCTCACTCTCTCTCTTTAGTGGTTTCTCAGATGGAACACTCTGCCTCACAGGATTGTCTGTGCTGTAATCCCTCGACATTTGAGAAATCCACGTCTGCTGTTTTCTATTATCACAATACACGGCCCTCTACTTACCTGGTTGGGACCCGCATGGCTTCCAGTCGCACATCCCATGCTCTTTCTCTGGGGAAACAATAGCAGGGTAGATCCATTTTGAGCCACAATGGTTATAATGCTAAATGCTAAATGTATTATTAAAATGTAGTTATTAAATGTGTTATGGCATGATATGACAAGGAAGTGACATAAAGTGTGAGTTAAGGGATGACTCTATAGGAGTAATTATAAACATTTAATTAACTTGTTATTAGTTAGGATGTGGTAACCAATGGTTGACTTGTATAAACTGGGATTTAACTGATTATAGATACAATCGTGACAGAAATGAAAGGGAAAGAGTAATTTTGCAACTGGTAAATCAGTAAATGTTATTCATTCAGTCATAGTGTTATTGCAAAATTATTTATCATGCAATAATAATTACTTTCCTGAAGTTAGGCATCTATATTGAGAAATATTATTGGATTTAATTATACATCTCATGCAGACAAACATGACAGTTTTAGATTATTATATTTTCTTCTTCAGACACAGGTCAGATTCTCTGTGAAATGGACTGTGGCATATTTATGATAAGTAAGTCTAGAGTACTTGTTTAATACAGTGGTATGATGTGATTGATGGTACGTGTGGGAGCAGCCTCCCTCCTCCCCCATCTCACAGAGAAATTGAAATGTGAATTACTTCTCTTGTCATTACAATTTTTATCATAAGGGCACATTTTTCATAAATGGACGACAAACAAATACACTCTGAGTGTTATGACTTTTTATTGTTTAAATTAGATGGAAAAAGTGAATAAATGCGATCAAAAACGATCAGGTCGTGACTATGAATACAATGTCCTCTCATATCCATCAGAGGAAGAGGTTAGCCTTTTTATTCACTCTCCTGCTGAACCTACCACACTGTTTGAAATTACATAGTTCAACATACAGTATGTGATTGTAGGACCTCAGGGTATCAGGGTAGAGCAAGGTTCAAGCATCTTGATATTTCCAACAAAACTAAATATAGCGGGGCTTGTTACAAGTGTACGTACTGTATGGACCTCTGTCAATCCCCTAGAGAGGTCTACCACTCAGAGGGCCCCTGCTTGTGGAGAGTCAGGGACATGATTGGCTGAGCACAGAGGGGTTGTGGGAGTTTGTCAGGAAGTGGCAATCATACAGAGATCAAGGGGCGGAGGACCTTTAGTCCTAGCAAGAGGACATGTTTGTATGACAAATGGACCTGGAGAATTGAGCAGACCGGAGGCGAGGAGAGGAGAGCTATGGTAAAGCCAGGTGCCATTTCAGCAGCGACTGACTGGGCTCTCTTTCTCAGCTGGGTAGAGGTGACTAAAGGAAGTCCACTGGATAGGGGAGGGGCTAGAGAACGTGCAGAGCATTACATATCCCAGTTAATGTAATGATTCTAGAAGACTACTGTAGGCTGGAGTGTCCACTTGCAAGTCTCTTAATTCCATTCATGAAATGTAGAGCCATTTTATGGGTAAAACAATGTAATTCACAATGGCACTTGGCAATGACAGGCCCCATTACAAGTGATTCTCAGATATTTCCCTCTTAAAGTAATAGCACAGTAGTGGGTACATCAAATATTGAATTTTTCTAATTTGCAGTTTAAATTGTGTGAACTTGAAGACAAGTCCTCATCCTAGCTCTTCACATGTGTAATTTAAAGTAGAGATCGCCATTTTCTCCCTCAATTTGCAATCAATGCAGAGGACTGTGATATGTACTCCATTCAAATGAGGCTATTTGAATCTGAATAATATAAAAGGAGTGCATTATGATAATAGCTTTCAATTACAACCACATATCTACATATCGATTTTCCTTCACTTCTTAAATGTTGTAGAGAGGAGCATTAGACCTTGGAGGACACTCAGGACACAAGAGGCTTCATGCATTTTTTAAATCACGTTTTCCCTACACTCCTACAGGTAGATGTGCTGTTTGAGCTCAATACCTGCTTCCATCAATATATATTAATTATCATATCTGCTGAGCACTCTGAAATGATAAATGTCTTTTCAACTATCAATGCACTGATCAATAAGCTCACAATTACCATGCTAATATTTCCCTCATAATCTGCAACAATCGATGGGTCAGAATTTCAAAGTCTGCTATTCTCAATGAAGAGGAATGAAAAGGCTGATCAATAATATTAGCAGTGAGACAGTTAGACTGGCCTTGGTAGAGACAGGGAGGAGAGGGGAGGGGAGGGAGGGAGGGAGGGAGGAGAGGAGAGTAGAGGAGAGGAGAGAGAGGAGAGGAGAGGAGAGGAGAGGAGAGGAGAGGAGAGGAGAGGAGAGGAGAGGAGAGGAGAGGAGAGGAGAGGAGAGGAGAGGAGAGGAGAGGAGAGGAGAGGAGAGGAGAGGAGAGAAGGGAGAGGAGAGGGAGAGGAGAGGAGAGGAGAGGAGAGGAGAGGAGAGGAGAGGAGAGGAGAGGCAGTGTCAGCTCTTATCTTACTGCGAGCGAGAGAGAGAGAGAGAGAGAGAGAGAGAGAGAGAGAGAGAGAGAGAGAGAGAGAGAGAGAGAGAGAGAGAGAGAGAGAGAGAGAGAGAGAGAGAGAGAGAGAGAGAGAGAGAGAGAGAGAGAACACCCTTCATTAGAGTCATAATGCATTAGAAGCTCCTTACTGGAGATTAATGTACACATACAGTAACTTGAATTTTTCAGTTAGTTCAATGGGAGATATGCAGTAGAAATTTGATACAGGCGCATCTGGACAGTAACTCTGTGTCATAGAATATAGAGCATAGATGTGAGGACACTACTGCAGGCCTATTTGTGAAATGCCGCTACTTCACTCATAAATAATTTACATATCATCAGTAAACCATTTAACTGAGGCTGTACAAGGTAACATAGTCAAGTCAGAGTTCACATCTAGACAACACTACAACATCCTCTCCCTCTGACTCGTCAACTATGGTTCAAGTCAAGTGCTTCTCCCCCACCAACCCACCCTGGTCTCGTGACGAGGCCTATGGTGACCTCATGTGAAGCGTGGCTAACCTTTGGGGGTCAGTGTGACAGGGGGACAGTGACAGGTGATGCCGCTCACTGACTCTACACCGCTGACCTCCGCCATTTTAAACAGACACAGACGAGTGAAACAGAGTGGCTTCATGAATGTTAAAAAGCAACACAATATATGGGGAATTGGACATGATGCAGACAATTACATTGATGGAAGCTACAATCTATCTGCAATACTAAATATTACCCCTAGAATTAAAAACAAAACAAAAAACACAGTCACATCTGAGCACTTTGTGATGCATACAAACAGACAAGTGCAGAGGATGTGTTTGGTGTGTGTTGATGTGATTTTGAATCAAATCAAACGTATTTACATTATAAGATTCTGATTAAAATTGTAGATATAAAATCGGAAGGGGTGTGTATATACCATGAAAGTTAAGATTATAAATGTATTTTGATTTAGGAATACATGGGCGACAGACAAAGGCTTATCTTATTCCACTAAATCAGGATTTAGCTTCCTGTGTTTTCAAAATGGCTGCTTCATCTGTTAGTCTTTGTCTGAGTGGCCCTTGTCTGTTTCCTGATGGCCCCATCACATTTGATAAAAAATTAACATTATACAATTAAACATTTAACCAAAGAGAACACAAAAATTATATTCACCACAGAAGTAGCTCCTCCCACACTAGCTAGTTGCGTTGTCTTGACTATCAGTTACCTTTTTGAATAATGCTGTGATTGGGTGCACCCTTGATTTAGAGAGGTCAAAACTGCAGACTGGCACAAACAAAAAAAGTTATTTGGATTAAGGTTTAAGACAGTGTAATGACATGTATAAAGCACATGAATATTAATTAGCAACAAAATGGAAAATAGCAATTGCACTGTATACTGTTTTTTTCTACTTCTTTTTAATCATTAAAAACAAAGAGGCTTATGTATATTCAAATAAACACCATTACTTCTGAAGAGGGGGAAAGTTTTTTTTTGCGTTAGAAATTAAGAACACTGTAGAATATATTTTCTCTTGGTGCGTATTTGCTTAATTTGGAGGAATGGTGTTAACGCTACACTAATGATCATAATTATACAGGTTTCTATGGAAACCCACTAATCCATTCGTTTTGATTCATTGTGTTTTACCTTTCAGATGATTTTAATTGTTGTGATGCAAGATAAAGGATATGCCTGCAAGCATGAAAAAAACTAGCCCACAACAGGGTTTGTAACAGCTTAGTGTTCAGAAGAACTGTTAAGGGTGGCCAGAGCTACGCTGACCAAACAAAACCATACACCAATCTGTAGGCCAGCAACACATCTTAGATAAGGGCTGGATACAATCAAAACCTGCCATAGTAATGATGATGCAGTATATATCTTTGTTTACCCAACTACTACCAGCACACACATCTTTATCAACAAAATGGAAGCTGCAAACTGGGGGGGGGGGGGGGGGGGGCATGAAGTTCTCAAAACCATTCTGTCATTTAATTTGACAACAGGGGAAAGTTATGTGTAGCCTATGCTTCTGTATAAATACTCTAATTTATATTTACCTACCACCTACCCTACTCAAATAATGAGTATATTAAAAAATATATATATATATATATAATTAGTTGTCCGGTAAACATATACTGCAGTTTCCAAGCAGCTCACCAACTTTGAACCTTTCTCCTTTATAATAATAATTGCTATAAATCATAATGGTCTGGAAATGTTTTTGTAATTATTGGCATTATTTGAGGAAGAGAAGAAAGTCATTATACATCACCAAATTGAAAATATATCTCACATTATTTAAAAAAAATAATTACCAGCCAGGCCTATATTTTGAAAGTTTCACAGAAAGTAATCTACAGTAGCTAGTGATGGTCCTTACTGACTGAGCCTCTCCTTTCTACAAACCTGCATGTCCTCTAATTCTGTCATTATGTCCCACAGCGGACAAGGTTTAGATTTACACTGACCAGATAACTCATCTTAATCAGTCCTGGCAGCTAGAGTTGAGACCTGGATACATCTCTCAGTAATACTGTCTTATTGACCACCTGATTACCATTTCCCATGATAGACGACACTGCAAAAAAAAATGAATAAAAGAGAGAGAGAGAGAGAGAGAGAGAGAGAGAGAGAGAGAGAGAGAGAGAGAGAGAGAGAGAGAGAGAGAGAGAGAGAGAGAGAAAGCCCCAAATTCCCTTGTTTGGAGCTGTCCACTAGCAGGTGCTGAAACTGTACATGCATAAACTAACCCTATTTATCATCACTGACTTGGACAGTATTTTTTTTTTTTATATATACATTTTTTTCTTCCGATTTTTTCCCGATTTGTTCAGATTTCTTTTCACTCCAGAAATAAACTTATACGAACAACCACTTACAGATGCACACAAACAATAACTACATCTCCTCTGCCCAGACCTGCATGCTCACACCTCCATCCCTACTGCCTGCATTATTGTTTGCCACTTGGCCTTAAATTGTATCAATTTGTTTTTCTTGGTCGCCCATGCTATTTAAATATTTCTATAATAAATCATTAGATTTTTCCATTGTGTTAATGATGGTGGAATAATTGATTTCCAAGTTTTTTGTATACGTCTCTTCAAGATGAGTGATGAGAAGAGGATCTTCCAGCCCATTGGGTATATCCCCCATATGCCATGTCTTGAAATATGCAGACAAACTGATTAAAATTAAGTTTACATTATAATACTTCTGACAGACAACTTTCTAGCTCCGTGCATAACTTTTGGACTTTATAGCATTCCCAGAAAGCATGGATTATTGAATCATTATTTGAATCACTCTGCCGTTGCGCTGTAGAATTTGTGAATTTTGCCTCTTGTATAATAAATTCTATGCTGGATTAAGAGTACATGTTAGTTAACTGTAACTTCGTTAGTTATGCTCCAACATTCCCTCCATCAGTTATTTTTAAGTCTTGTTCCCAATAGTTTGAATGTCCAAAACATTTCTGAATGTACCAAAACATTTCTGAATGTACCAAAACATTTCTGAATGTACCAAAACATTTCTGAAGCTTTACCACCCCTCTCATGTCCCCTTTTCCCTACATATTCCGTAGCGTTCCATAGCATCATGCAGGGGCACAACTTTGGTTTTAGAAGGGGGGGGGGTATAATTATTATTTTTTATCTTTTTATTTTTTATCCAGTTGGATAAACTCTTTTTATAAGAGTGTACCCTGCTGTGGGATCAGTAAGTGAAGCGGGTATCTCTCTGTCTCTTTTGCTTTGTACCTCTCTATCTTTATTGCTATCCCTCTCTCTCCCCACTTCCCTTTCCTCTGTCATTCTCTCTCTCCGGCGTTGTGTGCTATTTTCTGGTCTCCCTCTGCAGCGCGGCCCTAGCGCGAACTGAGACTAGAGACTCCCAGTTCTATTTATACAGCCGCACACTGCATTGTCCCCACCGTGCCGTTTCCACTGTCCCCGTCCTCCAGTTGACCTTGGAGCCCTAGCTAGCATGCCCCCTGTCACTACACTGTACTGGGAGACCAACTGGCCCCCTGTCACTACACTGTACTGGGAGACCAACTGGCCCCCTGTCACTACACTGTACTGGGAGACCAACTGGCCCCCTGTCACTACACTGTACTGGGAGACCAACTGGCCCCCTGTCACTACACTGTACTGGGAGACCAACTGGCCCCCTGTCACTACACTGTACTGGGAGACCAACTGGCCCCCTGTCACTACACTGTACTGGGAGACCAAATGCCCCCCTGTCACTACACTGTACTGGGAGACCAACTGGCCCCCTGTCACTACACTGTACTGGGAGACCAACTGTCCCCCTGTCACTATACTGTACTGGGAGACCAACTGGCCCCCTGTCACTACACTGTACTGGGAGACCAACTGGCCCCCTGTCACTAAACTGTACTGGGAGACCAACTGGCCCCCTGTCACTACACTGTACTGGGAGACCAACTGGCCCCCTGTCACTACACTGTACTGGGAGACCAACTCTCCCCTGTCACTACACTGTACTGGGAGACCAACTGGCCCCCTGTGATTTGCTGTCATCACCACGTTAAAATGTACCTCTCATCCCCCATACCTGTACACACACACATACAAACACACTCGTGTACACAGACAAACACACACACACAATGACACGACCCATCCCAGAAATCAATAGTGCATGGGCCTCCAGGGTCAATGGAGGGAATGAACTGAGCATGCCCAGTCACATGGAGGGGCTGTTGTCTTCAGGGAAAAATCATTTGATTTGCCCCATCATGACTAGACCAATCAGGGCCTATTGGAAGGTGTGTGTGTTCCAATCTATGTTGTGTTCCAGTGAAGGCTATGTGGGGAGGAGTGTGTGTTAGTGAGGGTTCGGGTCACGCTGTTGTTCTGACCTGATGGATGTTTCATAGATTCAAATGAGAGGGCCTGTGCTCTGTGATTCTGGTCCACATACTGAAGGGTCCTATGTTAGTGATCTACAGTATGTGTTTCTGCCCTACCTCCTCTCCATGGGCTTCCACATCCATCTGTTCCCTCTCTCTAACCCGTCTCCAGTTACCTGGTCTGGCCCTGGGATCTGTGGTCTGACCCTCTCTGTCCTGCTCAAAAGGCCCTCTCAGGGTTCACACTATGGGGGTAAGGCTGGAGGGGCAGAGGCCTACACATGCCAGCCTGCTATGGGTTACCAGGTGGCCATACAATATATATCTGCGTTTCATTTGATCTTACTTAGTTAACTATAATTGTGTTTTCTTTTCTACATTTACAGGATATCTTGTTCTACATTGGCATTGTAGACATAGCATGGACAATTCATATCAATCAACATTTCAGTGTTCATACCAATGAAAAGTTCCCGGAGTTACAGTATATATAAAGCTAAACCCCAACCCATCCACACCAAAGGGTTACAGTAGTGTAGGATTAAATGAAAAAAAGACAGTAGCTAGTGTTTCCTTCTCTCCTCTATTCCCCTGTCTCTCCTCTATCACCTCCTCTCCTCCATTCCTCCATCTCTCCTCTATCACCTTCTCACCTCCTCTCCTCCATTCCTCCGTCTCTCCTCTATCACCTCCTCTCCTCCATTCCCCCGTCTCTCCTCTATCACCTTCTCTCCTCCATTCCTCCATCTCTCCTCTATCACCTTCTCTCCTTCATTCCTCCATTCCTCCATCTCTCCTCTATCACCTCCTCTCCTCTATTCCCCTGTCTCTCCTCTATCACCTTCTCTCCTCCATTCCCCCCGTCTCTCCTCTATCACCTCCTCTCCTCCATTCCCCTGTCTCTCCTCTATCACCTCCTCTCCTCTATTCCTCCGTCTCTCCTCTATCACCTCCTCTCCTCCATTTCCCCTGTCTCTCCTCTATCACCTCCTCTCCTCTATTCCCCCCTCTCTCCTCTATCACCTTCTCTCCTCCATTCCTCCATCTCTCCTCTATCACCTCCTCTCCTCCATCCCCCCGTCTCTCCTCTATCATCTCCTCTCCTCCATTTCCCCTGTCTCTCCTCTATCACCTCCTATCCATTCCCCCTGTCTCTCCTCTATCCCCAGGGTGAATGTCGTAGCGGCAAGATCAAAACAGCCATCAGAAGAGAAAAGCCCATTCAATCATGTAGCAGCCCCAGAGGTCACTACAGTACTGGATTCTGGTCTCCAGGCTACTGATCTCTATCAATAGGGATAAACTCAGTCAAGCCGCTGGAACATGTGGCCCTCCTGAGATGAGTAAATCATTACAATCAGGGCATCTGCATTCCGAATGCTAGAACTGTAATATAGAAAAAGAGGAAGAGAGAGAGAGAGAGAGAGAGAGAGAGACAGAGACAGAGACAGAGACAGAGACAGAGAGAGACAGACAGACAGAGACAGAGACAGAGACAGAGACAGAGACAGAGACAGAGAGAGAGAGAGAGAGAGAGAGAGAGAGAGAGAGAGAGAGAGAGAGAGAGAGAGAGAGAGAGAGAGAGAGAGAGAGAGAGAGAGAGACAGAGACAGAGACAGAGACAGAGACAGAGACAGAGACAGAGACAGAGACTGCATGGACATGGTGGGCCTGGTACAGACTCAGAGAAAAGACTGCCATCTTCTGGCCCCCATTAAAATATGTCCCAGCAGCAGACTCATCTTAGAGAGATGGGTCATTCTACAGATTCGGTGCCTTTTGTGATTGAGGAGGATGAAACAATGAACATTAAAATCTTAAGCTTTTTTTTATTTGATGTGACAAAGTAATGTGTGTACTTGATAGAAAATACCTTTTCCCATCTCAATGTAGAGTATTAAGTTATTATTCTGTATTATTTTCTCAAACAAGTCCCAATTTAATTCAACCCCGTCACAGTCATTTTGTTATTCAACTATTCATTTTTCCAATAAGCTTGAGATCAGCTTCTGGCATAATCTCACAGTTTAGATGTCCCTTGTAAATAATGGCATATTGTAATTAAAGAGAAAATCAAGAAAAACTGACCAGCACCATCCTTTCCAGTTTACGATGAAGAAATTTCTAATCTAACTCCACATTTTCGCAAGAAATGTGCAAGAATGCTGCGTAATTCCTGACAAAATTGAAATAGCCTTATTTACCCTGATTTAATACACACAATAAAAACACTATTGATGTTATATTTTGTGTATTTAATACAAAAATGTAAAAAAATAATCTCGTAACAGGGATGAATGCACCGCAACAGGGTTGAAAATCATGTAACAGGGTTGAGTGAAAAGCATCACGTGTCATATGTTTTATCTTTTGAGATCACTAACATGTTGCCATTTTTAAAACATTTTAAACATTTTTAAACCTACTGTCAACATAGCTTTTAAAATCTAAAGAATCTAGATGAAAGCTAGACAGAGTAAAACACATTAATGAACTAATAACAGTAACAACATTTCATTGATTTCATAAAAATATCCATCTGATAATGGCAGGAGTCTGTTTGAACATTGAGCAAACATCTTAACATTGATAACCTATATAGGTCACATGTTGCCATTTTTTAACATTTTAAACTACTGTCAACATAGCTTTTAAAGTTTAAACAATCAAGATGAAATCTAGACAGATTAAAACACATTAATAAACTAACAACAGTTACAACATTTTCATTGATTTCATAGAAATATCCAGGGTAATGGCAGGAATGTCTGTGTTGTTTGAATGTTTGAACATTAAGCAAACATCTTAACATTAATAACCTATAGGTAAGCCTACAGTTTGTTCACCATTTTTACTGAGAGAGCCTAGCCCACACTTCCTTCTGTATTTCCATGTGCCTAGAAGTCACCGGTTTAGGGGGATCAATGTGTTCCAAGATGTCCTCAAATGGATACCACAGGATATCATCAAGAAGTGGCCAGAAGTACCTATTTGGTCCAGCACAGCACATGCATTTGACCTGCACATGGGATTCATCTGTGGCTAGAATTATTCCGGGATAGAAATCGTCATCATATTTGGCCACGCACCATTTCCCGCATACAGTGGGGAAAAAAAGTATTTAGTCAGCCACCAATCGTGCATGTTCTCCCACTTAAAAAGATGAGAGAGGCCTGTAATTTTCATCATAGGTACACGTCAACTATGACAGACAAAATGAGGAAAAAAAATCCAGAAAATCACATTGTAGGATTTTTTTTGAATTTATTTGCAAATTATGGTGGAAAATAAGTATTTGGTCAATAACAAAAGTTTCTCAATACTTTGTTATATACCCTTTGTTGGCAATGACACAGGTCAAACGTTTTCTGTAAGTCTTCACAAGGTTTTCACACACTGTTGCTGGTATTTTGGCCCATTCCTCCATGCAGATCTCCTCTAGAGTAGTGATGTTTTGGGGCTGTCGCTGGGCAACACGGACTTTCAACTCCCTCCAAAGATTTTCTATGGGGTTGAGATCTGGAGACTAGCTAGGCCACTCCAGGACCTTGAAATGCTTCTTACGAAGCCACTCCTTCGTTGCCCAGGCGGTGTGTTTGGGATCATTGTCATGCTGAAAGACCCAGCCACGTTTCATCTTCAATGCCCTTGCTGATGGAAGGAGATTTTCACTCAAAATCTCACGATACATGGCCCCATTCATTCTTTCCTTTACACGGATCAGTCGTCCTGGTCCCTTTGCAGAAAAACAGCCCCAAAGCATGATGTTTCCACCCCCATGCTTCACAGTAGGTATGGTGTTCTTTGGATGCAACTCAGCATTCTTTGTCCTCCAAACACGATGAGTTGAGTTTTTACCAAAAAGTTATATTTTGGTTTCATCTGACCATATGACATTCTCCCAATGATCTTCTGGATCATCCAAATGCACTCTAGCAAACTTCAGACGGGCCTGGACATGTACTGGCTTAAGCAGGGGGAAATGTCTTGCACTGCAGGATTTGAGTCCCTAGCGGCGTAGTGTGTTACTGATTGTAGGCTTTGTTACTTTGGTCCCAGCTCTCTGCAGGTCATTCACTAGGTCCCCCCGTGTGGTTCTGGGATATTTGCTCACCGTTCTTGTGATCATTTTGACCCCACGGGGTGAGATCTTGCGTGGAGCCCCAGATCGAGGGAGATTATCAGTGGTCTTGTATGTCTTCCATTTCCTAATAATTGCTCCCACAGTTGATTTCTTCAAACCAAGCTGCTTACCTATTGCAGATTCAGTCTTCCCAGCCTGGTGCAGGTCTACAATTTTGTTTCTGGTGCCCTTTGACAGCTCTTTGGTCTTGGCCATAGTGGAGTTTGGAGTGTGACTGTTTGAGGTTGTGGACAGGTGTCTTTTATACTGATAACAAGCTCAAACAGGTGCCATTAATACCGGTAACGAGTGGAGGACAGAGGAGCCTCTTAAAGAAGAAGTTACAGGTCTGTGAGAGCCAGAAATCTTGCTTGTTTGTAGGTGACCAAATACTTATTTTCCACCATAATTTGCAAATAAATTCATTAAAAATCCTACAATGTGATTTTCTGGATTTTTTTTTCTCAATTTGTCTCTCATAGTTGACGTGTACCTATGATGAAAATTACAGGCCTCTCTCATCTTTTTAAGTGGGAGAACTTGCACAATTGGTGGCTGACTAAATACTTTTTTCCCCCACTGTATGTCTGGATTTGCCCAATCAACCTCCCTCTGTGACACGACTGATGTAACTTTAGGGGTAAATGTGAAATGTTGTGTATTGAAACACTGGCATTCCAGTTTCTTGTTGTGGACTGTGCACATACAGCTTACATCACGGTAGGCAATTTGCCTTGCAGCCACACAAACAACTTGGTGGATCCGCATTGTGGATGGAACTACTGGCAAATTGGCTGGCATACCTTGGACGGCTTTCTCGATGGCCTCGTCTTCAATGAAGTAAAGCTTGATGGCAGTGTTGTTCTCCTCTAAGACCCTGTACAGAGTATGAGCATTTGGGATGTCACATCCTTGACTTATCAGCCTGTCTGCGGTTCTTTTTAGGGTTGCACCAACACCATCTGGTGCTCCCTTCCCATGTCCAGGAGAATTACCTGACCACCGGCGCGCGGATGTCCCTCACCTTCCTCTCTATGTGTGTTTCCTTTCTGCTGCTGTTTTTTCCATTGTTGAATCTGAAATTGTAGGTCAAGGTCAAGTCAATGACCTGCTTACTCTTCAAGACTAAATATTGTATCCTTTTAATCACTATGTAGTAAAATGAACATGAACTTGCAGATAATACTCCTAAATATGTCAATGTATATAGGAGAGAGAACAAATTAATTGTCACTTTTTTTAAGTTATTATTTTCAAAAATTCCTCGTACTTTTAGTTGATACTGTAAAACCGTAAACAACAAACATTCAACAAGAAAATATGATTGGTATTAAGCAATATACATTAAATATTGCTAAGATTTAACAGCTATTCAACCCTGTAACAGCCATTCAACCCCGTAACATTGAAAAATGTGATGGGGTTGAATGTGACAGGGTTGAAGATTTTGTGCTAATCTGTTGCTAATTCGGGATGCTAGCAGCTAGCAGTGTGCCACATGGCCTTATTCAACAAAAGACATTGTTATACTTCATAGCTATAAAAACAATTATTGGTAAAATCTTAACTATGAATTCCCCCCCCCCAACAGAGTTGAATACCTGAGATTGGTCAATAGGGACAGGCGAAATTCTTAATACTCCTAAGAAAAGCAAACATATAAGTATTGAAATTAATCTCTGTTTAAAATCATATTCTCTTCTCCATATTAAAAACATGTAAAACTTTGAAATGTTGTAATTTAAGTGTAGTTTGATAAATGTTCTGACAAGTTATAACACTAGTACATCTTGGGACACTGACAATACTGAAATGTCACCGAATCTGTAGAATGACCCAGATACTGTAGATGCAAAACACAATCTGATAGGTCTGTTTAATACGCTCAATACATTACAGGGCTGGCCCGTGTGCCTCAGAGGCCTGTAGAAAAGAGTAGTGAAGAACGGCGTCACAACAGTCAGACAGGACTGGTGGCAAACTGTCAACAGCCAGAGTAGTACCCGACACTGTTCACAACAACACAGACAATCACACATCAACCGTTCCATCTCACAAATAACAGTTCCACTGCTAGCTCCCGCAATCATCACCTTGTCTGTGGAGCGAGGGCATGGGGCTTGTATACAGTAATTGTAGGGTTACAGGCATATGTTTGTATTTATTCTGCTCGTTGTAGAAGGCGTCTGATGTTGATTTACCTTTCAGCATGTCATTGAAAAAGAAAATCAATAGAACTCACTTGAGGCAGCGGTCTCGCAGGAGTGGGGCCAGGATGCGCTGAAAATGAATAAATAAGTGTAGGATGCTGGTCTGTGTGTGTGTGGATTTGTGTGTATGTGTGTGTGTGTGTGTGCATGCGTGTCTGCCAGGTAATATTCGACAGCAAAACCTGCAGTGTTTACATGTACACAAAATGTGTGTGTGTGGAGGGGGGATAATAGGGTGGAAGAATGTTCACATGGACCAATGCATGAGAAACAGTGCTCTACCAATGAGAAGCTACCTAACTGTGTCCCTCACCCTCTCGCTATCACAAAATAATGTTTGTGGCCATCTTGGATAATGTGTGTATGACAACTGTATGTCATCGCATTGATGATTATTGATGTTTGTTCAGTAAGGTGTGTGTGCTTGTACTGTATTATACTGTAAGCGTGACATTGAACAAGAAAGATAAATCATGCACGTGTGTGTGTACGTGCGTGCGTGCACATGGGTGTGTGTGTGTGTGTTTGTGCTTGACCCTTTGCTAAGGCTAACAGTAGCACTAACTCGCTCTCTAGCTGACCCTGAGGGTTAACTCTGCATCCTCCCATTGATGTCCCACTAACACCTTAAAGCCCTGTCTCCATGACGACGCTCCTTTTACTGCCTATGTCGTTGCCATGACAAAGAACAGAACATAAAAGTAGCAGTACATCCAAGAGAAAAACAAATAAGAACATGGTCAGGCCTTTTAATGAATTAGTTGAACATAGTTATGCTGTGGAAATGTGTGTGTAGTTTTCAAAAGGCAATGTAATGATATGCCACACAGGCATAGCCGCAGGAAGTAGGGGTGCTGCAGGACCCCTGAAAATGTTCTTCACAAAAGTAGTGCACTGGGCCTTTAACACACGCGCCACACCAAACCCCACCTAACCCCACCAAACCCTAATTTGTCATGCTGGAAGACCCAGCCACGACCCATCTTCAATGCTCTTACCGAGGGAAGGAGGTTGTTGGCCAAGATCTCGCGATACATGGCCACATCCATCCTCCTCTCAATACGGTGCAGTCGTCCTGTCCCCTTTGCAGAAAAGCATCCCCAAAGAATGATGTTTCCACCTCCATGCTTCAAGGTTGGGATGGTGTTCTTGGGGTTGTACTCATCCTTCTTCTTCCTCCAAACACAGCGAGTGGAGTTTAGACCAAAAAGCTATATTTTTGTCTCATCAGACCACATGACCTTCTCCCATTCCTCCTCTGGATCATCCAGATGGTCATTGGCAAACTTCAGACGGGCCTGGATATGCGCTGGCTTGAGCAGGGGGACCTTGCGTGCGCTGCATGATTTTTATCCATGACGGCGTCGTGTGTTACTAATGGTTTTCTTTGAGACTGTGGTCCCAGCTCTCTTCAGGTCATTGACCAGGTCCTGCCGTGTAGTTCTGGGCTGATCCCTCACATTCCTCATGATCATTGGTGCCCCACGAGGTGAGATCTTGCATGGAGCCCCAGACCGAGGGTGATTGACCGTCATCTTGAACTTCTTCCATTTTCTAATAATTGCGCCAACAGTTGTTGCCTTCTCACCAAGCTGCTTACCTATTGTCCTGTAGCCCATCCCAGCCTTGTGCAGGTCTACAATATTATCCCTGATGTCCTTACACAGCTCTCTGGTCTTGGCCATTGTGGAGAGGTTGGAGTCTGTTTGATTGAGTGTGTGGACAGGTGTCTTTTATACAGGTAACGAGTTCAAACAGGTGCAGTTAATACAGGTAATGAGTGGAGAACAGGAGGGCTTCTTAAAGAAAAACTAACAGGTCTGTGAGAGCCGGAATTCTTACTGGTTGGTAGGTGATCAAATTCTTATGTCATGCAATAAAATGCTAATGAATTACTTAAAAATCATACAATGTGATTTTCTGGATTTTTGTTTTAGATTCCGTCTCTCACAGTTGAAGTGTACCTATGATAAAAATTACAGACCTCTACATGCTTTGTAAGTAGGAAAACCTGCAAAATCGGCAGTGTATCAAATACTTGTTCTCCCCACTGTATATATATATTTTTTTATTTAACCTTTATTCCAATTTGTAAGTCGCTCTGGATAAGAGCGTCTGCTAAATGACGTAAATGTAAAATGTAAATATAATATGGTGCTATAGGTGCTTTATGGTGGTCTATGGTGCTTTATGGTGCTATAGGTGCTTTATGGAGCTTTATGGTGCTCTATGGTGCTTTATGGTGCTATAGGTGCTTTATGGTGCTTTATGGTGCTATAGGTGCTTTATGGTGCTTTATGGTGCTATAGGTGCTTTATGGTGCTCTATGGTGCTTTATGGTGCTATAGGTGCTTTATGGTGCTTTATGGTGCTATAGGTGCTTTATGGTGCTTTATGGTGCTATAGGTGCTTTATGGTGCTTTATGGTGCTATAGGTGCTTTATGGTGCTCTATGGTGCTTTATGGTGCTTTATGGTGCTTTATGGTGCTATAGGTGCTTTATGGTGCTTTATGGTGCTTTATGGTGCTATAGGTGCTTTATGGTGCTTTATGGTGCTTTATGGTGCTATAGGTGCTTTATGGTGCTTTATGGTGCTCTATGGTGCTATAGGTGCTTTATGGTGCTTTATGGTGCTTTATGGTGCTATAGGTGCTTTATGGTGCTATAGGTGCTTTATGGTGCTATAGGTGCTTTATGGTGCTATAGGTGCTTTATGGTGCTTTATGGTATTTTATGGTGCTTTATGGTGCTATAGGTGCTTTATGGTGCTTTATGGTGCTATAGGTGCTTTATGGTGCTCTATGGTGCTTTATGGTGCTTTATGGTGCTCTATGGTGCTATAGGTGCTTTATGGTGCTTTATGGTGCTATAGGTGCTTTATGGTGCTTTATGGTGCTATAGGTGCTTTATGGTGCTTTATGGTGCTTTATGGTGCTATAGGTGCTTTATGGTGCTATAGGTGCTTTATGGTGCTTTATGGTGCTTTATGGTGCTATAGGTGCTTTATGGTGCTTTATGGTGCTCTATGGTGCTTTATGGTGCTTTCTGGTGCTTTATGGTGCTATAGGTGCTTTATGGTGCTTTATGGTGCTATAGGTGCTTTATGGTGCTTTATGGTGCTTTATGGTGCTTTATGGTGCTATAGGTGCTTTATGGTGCTTTATGGTGCTATAGGTGCTTTATGGTGCTTTATGGTGCTATAGGTGCTTTATGGTGCTTTATGGTGCTATAGGTGCTTTATGGTGCTTTATGGTGCTTTATGGTGCTATAGGTGCTTTATGGTGCTTTATGGTGCTATAGGTGCTTTATGGTGCTTTATGGTGCTTTATGGTGCTATAGGTGCTTTATGGTGCTTTATGGTGCTATAGGTGCTTTATGGTGCTTTATGGTGCTATAGGTGCTTTATGGTGCTTTATGGTGCTATAGGTGCTTTATGGTGCTTTATGGTGCTTTATGGTGCTTTATGGTGCTATAGGTGCTTTATGGTGCTTTATGGTGCTTTATGGTGCTATAGGTGCTTTATGGTGCTTTATGGTGCTATATTGTGCTATCCTCTGGCTGAGATGGTGTGGCATTTTGCCTCTCTGTGAACAGCACATTAAAGGATAGTTACTGTGATAATGTGTTGCTGTGTGTGTATGACCCACGTGAGATTGTAGTAGTGTCTTAATTGCATGTTTAAAGGTCAGGTGGGGGGGTGGCCTCCTCTCCTCTCTACACACTGTTTACCCGCAAACGCTTATCTCCTAATCACTGCAATTACCACGGCAACCCCTGTTTGTTTATTTGTCGGAATGCTGTATTAGTGTGTTTCTATCCCAATGAGAATTATAGTGGTGTGTATGTGTGTGTACGTGTGTGTGTGTGCATGCGTGTTTGTGTCCTGTGCTATAGGTGCTTTATGGTGCTTTATGGTGCTATAGGTGCTTTATGGTGCTTTATGGTGCTATAGGTGCTTTATGGTGCTTTATGGTGCTTTATGGTGCTCTATGGTGCTATAGGTGCTTTATGGTGCTTTATGGTGCTTTATGGTGCTATAGGTGCTTTATGGTGCTATAGGTGCTTTATGGTGCTATAGGTGCTTTATGGTGCTATAGGTGCTTTATGGTGCTTTATGGTATTTTATGGTGCTTTATGGTGCTATAGGTGCTTTATGGTGCTTTATGGTGCTATAGGTGCTTTATGGTGCTCTATGGTGCTTTATGGTGCTTTATGGTGCTCTATGGTGCTATAGGTTCTTTATGGTGCTTTATGGTGCTATAGGTGCTTTATGGTGCTTTATGGTGCTATAGGTGCTTTATGGTGCTTTATGGTGCTTTATGGTGCTATAGGTGCTTTATGGTGCTTTATGGTGCTTTATGGTGCTATAGGTGCTTTATGGTGCTTTATGGTGCTTTATGGTGCTATAGGTGCTTTATGGTGCTTTATGGTGCTCTATGGTGCTTTATGGTGCTTTCTGGTGCTTTATGGTGCTATAGGTGCTTTATGGTGCTTTATGGTGCTATAGGTGCTTTATGGTGCTTTATGGTGCTTTATGGTGCTTTATGGTGCTATAGGTGCTTTATGGTGCTTTATGGTGCTATAGGTGCTTTATGGTGCTTTATGGTGCTTTATGGTGCTATAGGTGCTTTATGGTGCTTTATGGTGCTATAGGTGCTTTATGGTGCTTTATGGTGCTTTATGGTGCTATAGGTGCTTTATGGTGCTTTATGGTGCTATAGGTGCTTTATGGTGCTTTATGGTGCTTTATGGTGCTATAGGTGCTTTATGGTGCTTTATGGTGCTATAGGTGCTTTATGGTGCTTTATGGTGCTATAGGTGCTTTATGGGGCTTTATGGTGCTTTATGGTGCTTTATGGTGCTATAGGTGCTTTATGGTGCTTTATGGTGCTTTATGGTGCTATAGGTGCTTTATGGTGCTTTATGGTGCTATATTGTGCTATCCTCTGGCTGAGATGGTGTGGCATTTTGCCTCTCTGTGAACAGCACATTAAAGGATAGTTACTGTGATAATGTGTTGCTGTGTGTGTATGACCCACGTGAGATTGTAGTAGTGTCTTAATTGCATGTTTAAAGGTCAGGTGGGGGGGTGGCCTCCTCTCCTCTCTACACACTGTTTACCCGCAAACGCTTATCTCCTAATCACTGCAATTACCACGGCAACCCCTGTTTGTTTATTTGTCGGAATGCTGTATTAGTGTGTTTCTATCCCAATGAGAATTATAGTGGTGTGTATGTGTGTGTACGTGTGTGTGTGTGCATGCGTGTTTGTGTCCTGTGCTAAGATTACTACAGATGTGGATATCTGTGCAGCGCTGAGGTCTCTGAGCAGACATGACAAAATGATTCAGGCGGAGAGAGAATGTAGCTAAACACACACTATGGAGGAGGAAAATACTGCATTGGGTCATCTATCAGTGTCTCTGTTAGTCCACACCCTACACACTACATGACTGGCCTGATAATGCAGAGGCGTTATGGGATCACCCATATATCTATAGGTTGACTTTTCTCCTCCTCTATACTGTAGTTATTTTTGCTATATTCTGATGAAAACACACAGAGTGCATTCGGAAAGTTTTTAGACCCCTTGTCTTTTTCCACATTTTGTTAAGTTACAGACTTATTCTAAAATGGATTTTTTTTAAATATATTTAAAAAAAATATATATATATATATATCAACAATCTACACACAATACCTCATAATGACAAAGTGAAAACAGGTTTTTAGAATGTTTTGCAAATTTATTTAAAAAAAACTAAACTTAAATACCTTATTTACATAAGTATTCAGACCCTTTGCTATGAGACTCTAAATTGAGCTCAGGTGCATCCTGTTTCCATTGATCATCCTTGAGATGTTTCTACAACTTGATTAGAGTCCACCTGTGCTAAATTCAATTGATTGGACATGATCTGTAAAGGCACACACCTGTCTATTTAAGGTCCAACAGTTGACAGTACATGTCAGAGCAAAAACCAAGCCATGAGGTCAAAGGAATTGTCCGTAGAGCTCCGAGATAGGATTGTGTTGAGTCACAGATCTGGGGAAGGGTACCAACAAATGTCTGCAGCATTGAAGGTCCCCAAGAACACAGTGGCCTCCATCATTCTTAAATGGAAGAAGTTTGGAACCACCAAGACTCTACCTAGAGCTGGCCGCTAAGCAATCGGGAGAGAAGGGCCTTGGTCAGGGAGCTGACCAAGAACCCGATGGTCACTCTGACAGAGCTCCGGAGATTCTCTGTGGAGATGGGAGAACCTTCCAGAAGCACAACCATCTCTGCAGCACTCCACCAATCAGGCCTTTATGGTAGAGTGGCCAGATGGAGGCCACGCCACAGTAAAAGACACATGACAGCCCGCTTGGAGTTTGCCAAAAGGCACCTAAAGGACTCTCAGACCATGAGAAACAAGATTCTCTGGTCTGATGAAACCAAGATTGAACTCTTTGGCCTGAATACCAAGTGTCACATCTGGAGGAAACCTGGCACCATCCCTACGGTGAAGCATGGTGGCGGCAGCATCATGCTGTGGGGATGTTTTTCAGCGGCAGGGCAACGACCCTAACCACACAGCCAAGACAACACAGGAGTGGCTTCGGGACATGTCTCTGAATGTCCTTGAGGGGCCCAGCCAGAGCCCGGACTTGAACCCGATATAACATCTCTGGAGAGATCTGAAAGTAGCTGTGCAGCGAAGCTCCCTATCCAACCCGACAGAGCTTGAGAGGATCTGCAGAGAAGAATGGTAGAAACTCCCCAAATACAGGTGTGCCAAACTTGTAGCATCATACCCAAGAAGTCTCAAGGCTGTAATCGCTGCCAAAGGTGCTTCAACAAAGTACTGAGTAAAGGGTCTGAATACTTATGTAAATGTGATCCTTTTGACTAAATTTGCAAACATTTCTAAAAACCAGTTTTTGCTTTGTAATTATGGGGTATTGTATGTAGATTGATGAGGGGGAAAAAACAATTTACATTTACGTCATTTAGCAGACGCTCTTATCCAGAGTGACTTACAGTTAGTGAGTGCATACATTTTCATACTGGCCCCCCGTGGGAATCGAACCCACAACCCTGACGTTGCAAACGCCATGCTCTACCAACTGAGCTACACGGGACAATGTAATCAATTTTAGAATAAGGCTGCAATGTAACAAAATGTGGAAAAAGTCAAGGGGTCTGAATACTTTCCGAATGCACTGTACATGCGATAAAGAGATCAATGGAACCAGACCTTGGGGGAAAGAACAAGAACAGCATCATTGGCGCACATTCAAAATATCTGGTCTTACAAAGTGGGTATTCGTCTAATCCGTCATGATTGATGTGTTCTAACAGGCCCACAATGTGGTTACTATAATCCGATTTGGATATATTTGGCTGTTTTCGCTGCATAATATTTAGAAATAGTCATTTTCTGGGTTATTTTTGTATTTGTAATAAATGTGCAAACATTTCTAAAAAACTGTTTTTTCTTTGTCATTATGGGGTATTGTGTGTAGATTGGTGTTGCCATGGCAGTTCCATTGTTTTGGTCGAGTTCGATTGATCTCTTTACTGCATCTATGTTCTGATCTAATGATATGTTTGTGTGTACTGCTTTATTACAATTGAATACATCCATATACGGTAGTCCAAGCAGGGAGATTTCTTGTTCTCTCCAGCGTTGCCTTATTGTTCAACCTATGTTGAACCTGAGATATTCATGTTCTCTTTATGTTCATTTTCAAATAATCTACGTGAGAGATCACTTATTCTTGATACTCTACCACTGTTCTATTGGCTGATTTAAGTTCCTCCTTTCCCAGTCTGAGTCACAGCAGCTCTCTATTCAGGAGAAGTCATGTTTAACTAGGTTCATCTCCCATGTCTCCTGTTACCTCTGACTGTGACCAGCTCTCTCTACATAGGTACGTGCGTGCGTGCGTGTGTGTCTTGGACAGGTCTGGAGTCAGGCTTATATGCAGAGCAGTGGGTAATTACAGTATGTACAGAGAGCAGATCTCTGGTCAGAGGTGACAGGGAGCATGGGAACTTGGTTTAACATGAAACAAGAGACGAATCACGTCCTGCATGTGTTCTAGATCTGACTCCAGACCTGTCCCTAGGCCCTCCCAGACACAGCTGGCTCTTCTTCTCCCCTCTTTCCCAGTCATTACTCTAGAACATGTAGACCTTTTATAATGGAGGTGGAACTGTAGATACTGAGACATGGCTTGTTGCTTTAGAGCAGGGTTCTTCAATTCCGGTCCTGGAGGGCCGAAACACTTCTGTTTTTTATTTCTACCTGGTAGTTAATTGCACTCACCTGGTGTCCCAGGTCTGAATTAGCCCCTGATTAGGAGAGGATGAAAAACAGAGGTGTTTCGGCCCTCCAGGACCGGAATTGAAGAACCCTGCTTTAGAGCAACAGCGACTTGCTTTGGAAGCATTTTGTTCATGATATACTGTTGTTCAACCCCCAAATAAAAATAATAATAATTCATTTAATTTGTAAAGCGCTTTTCTCACACGCAAGGCGCAAACAAGCGTAAAAAACTATCGAAAACACAGAACATAAAACACTGAACATAGAACACATAACATAGAACACAGACAACAAACACAGCTATATACAGTACAGGTATCATCAGATCCAGATGCTTGTAAGTCACTGAAGATAAAATCATATTTTAGAAAAACTGAAAGGTTAAATAGAAGATTGGCTGGCTACAATAATGTAATGCAATGTAATGTAATATTTTGAAAGGTGAGTATTTCAACAACAGAAGACCAAAGCTGCTCTGTGTAATACTGAATGACCTTGACCAGAAAGCTGCTGGTGGGCTGGTTGGCAGATTCACACACACGCACACAGGCATGCACGCACACACACATATACACACACGCACACAGGCATGCACGCACACACACATATACACACGCACACAGGCATGCACGCACACACACATATACACACACGCACACACCAGTGTCCTCCTTCCATCATCTTTAGGTTTTTTCTGTACCGCCTTTCTGGGTCAGCTATGCAGCATCATTCACACTGAAAACCCTTTTACTTATTCTCTCTCTCTCTCTCTCCCTCTCTCTCTCTCCCTCCCTCTCTCCCTCTCTCTCCCTCTCTCTCTCTCCCTCCCTCTCTCTCTCTCCCTCCCTCTCTCTCTCTCTCTCTCTCTCCCTCCCTCTCTCTCTCTCCCTCATACAGTATATGCTGTTGAAGAGTGTATATGTCAGCCATTCACCCACAGAGACAAAGGCCCTGAGTTAATTACCCATAATTTAAAACTGATGGCTACAGATTATATGTAAATGGCCCTACGTGTGTGTGTGCATCACACGTGCCTGTATACACACATTCAAATACACACACACACACACCTAAACACACACACGCACAGAGGACACAGGGGGTGTGGAACGGGGGGATTGTTGGTTGAATAGTATTGTCGATTATTTGATTCCCCCCAGATAAATTGTTAATGACTGAAGCCGTAATTCTAGGTTGTGGTTTTGTGCAATTATACACAGCCTCCTTTAGACCTCTCTGCATACTAAATGTCATGTATGTTAAGTGATCTATCTCTTTGTTTAGAATTGCACTACAAGCTTTTTTATGGACTTTATGGTTTTTAGCACCTGATGAAATGTGTTGTATTTGCCCAATTTCAAATCCAAATGAAAATATTTGTTTCATTTCTAATTGACACATTTTCACTTTTTATTGTGACTAAATCCCTCAAAACTAGTTTACACATTTCATGGATGCATACTCACTACAAAATCAGAATTAACCATCAATAACCCCCCAAAATGTTTTATGTTTGTTTAATTTTTTCAAAGACTCGAGTTCATTCTAAAGAACAGTCTCTTCTCATTCTAAATAACAGTCTCTTCTCATTCTAAAGAACAGTCTCTTCTCATTCTAAAGAAGTGTATCTTCTCATTCTAAAGAAGAGTCTCTTCTCATTCTAAAGAAGTGTATATTCTCATTCTAAAGAAGAGTCTCTTCTCATTCTAAAGAAGAGTCTCTTCTCATTCTAAGAAGAGTCTCTTCTCATTCTAAAGAAGTGTATATTCTCATTCTAAGAAGAGTCGCTTCTCATTCTAAAGAAGAGTTGCTTCTCATTCTAAAGAAGAGTCACTTCTCATTCTAAAGAAGAGTCGCTTCTCATTCTAAAGAAGAGTCTCTTCTCATTCTAAAGAAGTGTCTCTTCTCATTCTAAAGAAGTGTCTCTTTTCATTTTAAAGTAGCTCTTTAGTTATAGAAAGAAGGGAGGTGAGTTCAGATGTAACTCAATCTGGGTGTCTTTAATTCTAGACAAGAAGTGAGGAGAACAGAGGATCAATGGAGATGACCAGTGCTGGATACACAGTGAGGGAGTGTAATATACTGTGTATTCTATCAGAGAGACAGAGAGAGAGAGAGAGAGAGAGAGAGAGAGAGAGAGAGAGAGAGAGAGAGAGAGAGAGAGAGAGAGAGAGAGAGAGAGAGAGAGAGAGAGAGAGAGAGAGAGAGAGAGAACACCCTTCATTAGAGTCATAATGCATTAGAAGCTCCTTACTGGAGATTCATGTACACATACAGTAACTTGAATTTTTCAGTTAGTTCAATGGGAGATATGCAGTAGAAATGTGATACAGGCGCATCTGGACAGTAACTCTGTGCCATAGAATAGAGAGCATAGATGTGAGGACACTACTGCAGGCCTATTTGTGAAATGCCGCTACTTCACTCATAAATAATTTACATATCATCAGTAAACCATTTAACTGAGGCTGTACAAGGTAACATAGTCAAGTCAGAGTTCACATCTAGACAACACTACAACATCCTCTCTCTCTGACTCGTCAACTATGGTTCAAGTCAAGTGCTTCTCCCCCACCAACCCACCCTGGTCTCGTGACGAGGCCTATGGTGACCTCATGTGAAGCGTGGCTAACCTTTGGGGGTCAGTGTGACAGGGGGACAGTGACAGGTGATGCCGCTCACTGACTCTACACCGCTGACCTCCGCCATTTTAAACAGACACAGACGAGTGAAACAGAGTGGCTTCATGAATGTTAAAAAGCAACACAATATATGGGGAATTGGACATGATGCAGACAATTACATTGATGGAAGCTACAATCTATCTGCAATATTAAAGCTGATCTACCCCCTAGAAAAAAAAGAAAAAAAGTATTACAAAAACAGTCACATCTGAGCTCATTGTGATAAATACAGACAAGTGCAGAGGATGTGTTTGGTGTGTGTTGATGTGATTTTGAATCAAGTCTAATTTATTTACAATATAATATTCTGATTAAAATTGTAGATGTAAAATCTGAAAGGATGTGTATATACCATAAAAGTTAAGATTATAAATGTATGTATGTATGTGTGTGCGTGCGTGCGTGCATAGTCCTACGCTATTAAACCACTATCTCAGACCATCCTGGTGAGTCATTATACAGCAATAAAAAGTCTGTATTAGCATTCAACCATATACACATAGCATACGTTTCCATATAAAAGCAGTTAGCATCTAGGCTAGCAGTACCCATCTCCAACCCTGTAAAAGCAGTTAGCATCTAGGCTAGCAGCACACATCTCTAACCCTATAAAAGCACTTATCTATGGAACGCCGTTTGGGTCTTTGCGTGTCAAAAAAGATACACGTCAAATAACACTATTTGACGTGTTAAACAACACCATTTGACGCGTCAAATAACCTTTTAATTTGACACGTCAAATAATACAATTATATTATGGAATGTTGTGTTTGCTGAATTTGCATGTGCAAAACAAGCGCCACCACTACGATCAGTGGCACTGTCAAAGCTGTACAAAAAAAAGTCTGCAAACAAGCACACACCGGCCACCAACGATGTGTTTACAATAGCGCGTTGGTAATAATGCATTATTTGTTCGACCCAATGGGAAAACGTCTGTGTGAGCATTTGAAATAAGAGCAGGCTCAAACGAGCAGGATCAAAAATGTTTGCAAATATATTTGATACAGATGTATTAGCAACTTCTGGGGTAGCTTGGTAACATTACCTAGCTAGCACTAATGCACTAATACAACCAACGTTAGCCTGAAAACAATGACCAATAGAAACTGCAGTCATTTTCAATATTCTTAGCAATGATTTAGGAATCCATGTGAGTAAGTATTAGCTAGGTAGCCACTTGAACTTGAAATTGAACTTCAGTTCATGAAAATAACTAGCTAGCCAGCTACTTAACCCTGTTGCCCAAAGCTAACGTTATAAACAGCCAGTAAACGTAATCTGGTTGGTGAGCCTTGACCGGACCGGGTTATGTGTTGTGAAAATAGCCACAAAAAGGATCAGCCACAATAGTGGAATTTGCGGTTTACCTTCAAAATAAATGTACCTCTTTGAAAGTGACGCAGAAGGTTACAATTGGTGAAATCATGCAATATTTAGACTAGATAATGTTAAACAAGGTTGGAATGTGGAGCAATGAAATGGGGTATCAGTCTACTCGGTGACACCCACAGAACACAACTATGAAGAGATTACGCAAATATTAGCGTTGTAGCTCCTATCGCTGGACTGTGACTGTGAAAAAAATCAGCTCCCCAGTCAGCCTAATGTGCGTATTGACATTCATATTGCCCTGTACAGCCTTACCTAAGGATTGGGGATCAATTAAATGGGGTGTCAGTCTACTCAGTATGAATACCTTTTTCCCCAATGTCAGACTCCAAAACATCCACGTTGTATTGTTTTTCCTCTGGAATAGTGTTCAATACACATAGTAGGGTGACTGGTACAATACATGTGGCTCAATTCACAGTGGTTTCAGAGTCCCGCAATAAGAGCTACAACGCTAATGTTCTCTGGGTGTCACTGAGTAGACTGATACCCCATGTAATTTATCCATAATCCATAGATAAGGCTGTACAGTTAAATAAATATACCCCCAATGCAATTCTAAAGTCTAATACATCCAGTGTGATTTCAACAGATTTTTGTCAAATTAACAAATTATTTTATTTTGTTGAATTCATATAGCAACAATCCAACCTCGTTTAGCATGATCCATGGCATAATTCCACTATTTGTATTCATTTGCATCACTGTCAATGACACCCTTTTATTTTGAAGGCTAACCGCAAATTCCACTATTGTGGTTAATCCTTATTGTAGCTAGCTTCACAAAGGTGGGTCCGACCACCATTAATCAAATAAGACGTTTTATAAATTAGGGGAATTTTAGATGATGACTCCTAGCTAGATAGTTAGCTAGCTAACTATAGCTACTAAAACAGATTCTGTCGTTTTGCTATGTTTTTGGGTAAGAACATTGTTTGCATCCATCAGCCAACATGTGGTCCTCTGTAGCTTAATTGGTAGAGCATGGCGCTTGTAACGCCAGGGTAGTGGGTTCGATCCCCGGGGCCACCCATACGTAAAAATGTATGCGCACATGATTGTGGGCATATTATATTATTATAAAGTTAGCTAGCTTTTTTTTATGACCAGCACTATCCAGAGCTTGGAGAAGGGCAGGTGCGCGAGACAAAACTTTACCAGCATCATAGCATACCTATCGATGAGTCGTTGTGACATATGAAATGAGTGATAGTGTAATAAATGTGTAATAACTACGTAAAAAATATATGACACGAAAAGACCCAAACGGCGTTCGATACTTATCATCCGTACCCATCTCCAACCCTATAAAATCAGTTAGCATCTAGGCTAGCAGCACCCATCTCCAACCCTATAAAAGCCGTTATCATCCGTACCCATCTCCAACCCTATAAAAGTAGTTATCATCCGTACCCATCTATTACCCTATAAACGCACTTATCATCCGTACCTATCTCTTACCCTATAAAAGCAGTTAGAATCCATACCCATCTCGAACCCTATAAAATCAGTTAACATCTAGGCCAGCAGCAGTTATGGCTTTGCAAGAGCAGGCCCTGTCTTAGAAAATTATCACTATACTTATTAAAAATCAAAGTTCTTCCAGAGTTTTTGTAGAATCAAGATAGACAGTATTACATAGAGCAACAAAAGCCGAGCTGATCTGCAGAGCAACTAACTCCCAACACTCGGTCCTCAGTTTATATACAATGTCCATTCCTGCTCGTTTTATTTACTCTTTAGCTTAAACCCTCCCAATTCAGTTTCTCCACTATTGTTTCCAAACTTTCATATTTTGACCGCTCTGCCCACTCTCTTTATTTATGATAGTGGCAAAATCTGACTTCTCCTCCTATATTTATTTAGTTTGAAAACAATAGTGGACAAACCAAGCTTTCTCATGTAAAAAAAATCGCCATCTCCTGGCTCTGCTCTGTTTATTCCAAAACATATCAATCGATACTTAAATATGGTTTAAACATGGCAGATCCATAACCCATTCTCAACCATATACATTTAAGACATTCCTAATGCATTGCCTCATACATAACAGTATAATCAATGAAGAGCCATGTCCTGACTCTGGCTCAGCCTCCCTCCTTGTGTACCACTAGGTACCACACTCCATATTCACTTAGTCATACTGCTTGTCTTTATAATTAGCTATGTTTTAATCTTTATAGTCTAGAAAGATGTACTATGTTTAACCTATGGTCTGACCTTGGGTACCACTCGGTACCATGGCTCTGTATGGTCTACTGAAAAAATACCCAACAGCCCCTATGACACAGCCATTTCCAGTCATGATATTCCCTTTGCAATTAATACAACGTAAAAGACAGAGAGCCAGCACATCACAGATGGACTCCTACTCATGTTGTGATCATTACAACCAAATTAATGAGAAGCTACATTGGTGTTCCTACATGTAATACAGTGCAATAATTAAATCAGTTACAATTAGCTATAATCTGCTGTATTGCAGTGTTTATTTGGAGGAACAAAAAAATATTTTATAAAATACATTCTATAATTGAATCTGAACATGACAGTATTATATGAAACCAGGTGAAGGCAGTAAATGAGGGCCATTTAGCTTTACTGTTTCCTCCCTACTGCATCATATAGTGTGAGTGACTCATTTATCCACTGCTCTGCAACATTAGCACTGCTAGCTACATGACAACACATCTCATACTGCTGAAACAGCACCTAGAGGGCCTCTTCATTTACAACAGGAGATTTGCATTACCGGGTACATCCCAGAAATGGAATGACTTCCATTCAAGAGTCCTAACAATAACAATGATGTTATTGTTGATGTAAAATGTATGATGTATAATTGGTATATTGACATTTGTATGTATTTTTTCCTGGGACAAATAAATACAATAAAGATTTGCTGTAATGATCTGTCATCAGGTATCTTTTGCCAAATCTAGTCAATCAACAAAATTAAACTAACATTGTATTTCTGAGAACTGAATCTGTTGGCATATTTCTTTTGTGAGTGTCATAATGATATAAAACAAATACATGTCTTATGTGCTATCTAGTTCCAACAGATTCAGACCAATTGAATGATTATTGTTGTATTGCAGGTCTATGTGAATGTGAGAAAATTGGACCTATCATCTCAACACAGTGCATCAAAACAATGAGTACCTCTAGCTGTACTATCAACACTAGACAGCACCATCTCTCTCTCTCTCAATTCAATTCAATTCAATTTAAGGGCTTTATTGGCATGGGAAACGTATGTTAACATTGCCAAAGCAAGTGAAGTAGATAGTAAACAAAAGTGAAATAAACAATAAATACATTTGGCAGGAGGTTAGGAAGTGCAGCTCAGTTTCCACCTCATTTTGTGGGCAGTGTGCACATAGCCTGTCTTCTCTTGAGAGCCAGGTCTGCCTACGGCGGCCTTTCTCAATAGCAAGGCTATGCTCACTGAGTCTGTACATAGTCAAAGCTTTCCTTAAGTTTGGGTCAGTCACAGTGGTCAGGTATTCTGCCACTGTGTACTCTCTGTTTAGGGCCAAATAGCATTCTAATTTGCTCTGTTTTTTTGTTTGTTCTTTCCAATGTGTCAAATAATTCTCTTTTTGTTTTCTCATGATTTGGTTGGTCTAATTGTGTTGTTATTGTTGTTGTTGTTGTTGTTGTTGTCCTGGGGCTGTGTGGGGTCTGTTTGTGTTTGTGAACAGAGCCCCAGGACCAGCTTACTTAGGGGACTCTTCTCCAAGTTCATCTCTCTGTAGGTGATGGCTTTGTTATAGAAGGTTTGGGAATCACTTCCTTTTAAGTGGTTATAGAATTTAACGGCTCTTTTCTGGATTTTGATAATTAGCGGGTATTGGCCTAATTCTGCTCTGCATGCATTATTTGGTGTTTTACGTTGTACACAGTGGATGTTTTTGCAGAATTCTGCATGCAGAGTCTCAATTTGGTGTTTGTCCCATTTTGTGAATTCTTGGTTGGTGAGCGGACCCCAGACCTCACAACCATAAAGGGCAATGGGTTCTGTAACTGATTCAAGTATTTTTAGCCAGATCCTAATTGGTATGTCAAATTTTATGTTCCTTTTGATGGCATAGAAGGCCCTTCTTGCCTTGTCTCTCAGATCGTTCACAGCTTTGTGGAAGTTACCTGTGGCACTGATGTTTAGGCCGAGGTATGTATAGTTTTTTGTGTGCTCTAGGGCGACGGTGTCTAGATGGAATTTGTATTTGTGGTCCTGGCAACTGGACCTTATTTGGAACACCATTATTTTTGTCTTACTGAGATTTACTGTCAGGGCCCAGGTCTGACAGAATCTGTGCAGAAGATCTAGGTGCTGCTGTAGGCCCTTCTTGGTTGGTGACAGAAGCACTAGATCATCAGCAAACAGAAGACATTTGACTTCAGATTCTAGTAGGGTGAGGCCGGGTGCTGCAGACTGTTCTAGTGCCCTCGCCAATTCGTTTATATATATGTTGAAGAGGGTGGGGCTTAAACTGCATCCCTGTCTCACCCCACGGCCCTGTGGAAAGAAATGTGTGTGTTTTTTGCCAATTTTAACCGCACACTTGTTGTTTGTGTACATGGATTTTATAATGTCGTATGTTTTTCCCCCAACCCCACTTTCCATCAATTTGTATAGCAGACCCTCATGCCAAATTGAGCCAAAAGCTTTTTTGAAATCAACAAAGCATGAGAAGACTTTGCCTTTGTTTTGGTTTGTTTGTTTGTCAATTAGGGTGTGCAGGGTGAATACGTGGTCTGTCGTACGGTAATTTGATAAAAAGCCAATTTGACATTTGCTCAGTACATTGTTTTCACTGAGGAAATGAACTAGTCTGCTGTTAATGATAATGCAGAGGATTTTCCCAAGGTTGCTGTTGACGCATATCCCACGGTAGTTATTGGAGTCAAATTTGTCTCCACTTTTGTGGATTGGGGTGATCAGTCCTTGGTTCCAAATATTGGGGAAGATGCCAGAGCTAAGGATGATGTTAAAGTGTTTAAGTATAGCTAATTGAAATTTGTGGTCTGTATATTTTATCATTTCATTGAGGATACCATCAACACCACAGGACTTTTTGGGTTGGAGGGTTTGTATTTTGTCCTGTAGTTCATTCAATGTAATTGGAGAATCCAGTGGGTTCTGGTAGTCTTTAATAGTTGATTCTAAGATTTGCATTTGATCATGTATATTTTTTTGCTGTTTGTTCTCTGTTATAGGGCCAAAAAGATTGGAGAAGTGGTTTACCCATACATCTCCATTTTGGATAGATAGCTCTTCGTGTTGTTGTTTGTTTAGTGTTTTCCAATTTTCCCAGAAGTGGTTAGAGTCTATGGATTCTTCAATTACATTGAGCTGATTTCTGACATGCTGTTCCTTCTTTTTCCGTAGTGTATTTCTATATTATTTTAGTGATTCACCATAGTGAAGGCGTAGGCTCAGGTTTTCTGGGTCTCTATGTTTTTGGTTGGATAGGTTTCTCAATTTCTTTCTTAGGTTTTTGCATTCTTCATCAAACCATTTATCACTGTTGTTACCTTTCTTTGGTTTTCTGTTAGAGATTTTTAGATTTGATAGGGAAGCTGAGAGGTCAAATATACTGTTTAGGTTTTCTACTGCCAAGTTTACACCTTCACTATTACAGTGGAACGTTTTGTCCAGGAAGTTGTCTAGAATGGATTGAATTTGTTGTTGCCTAATTGTTTTTTGGTAGGTTTCAACACTACTTTCCTTCCATCTATAGCATTTCTTAATATTATTCAGTTCCTTTGGCTTTGATGCCTCATGATTGAGGATTGCTCTGTTCAAGTAGACTGTGCTTTTGCTGTGATCTGATAGGGGTGTCAGTGGGCTGACTGTGAATGCTCTGAGAGACTCTGGGTTGAGGTCAGTGATAAAGTAGTCTACAGTACTACTGCCAAGAGATGAGCTATAGGTGTACCTACAATAGGAGTCCCCTCGAAGCCTACCATTGACTATGTACAGTGTGCGACAGGGCTGCAGGAGTCGTGACCCGTTTTTGTTGGTTATGTTGTCGTAGTTGTGCCTAGGGGGGCATATGGGGGAGGGAATGCTGTGACCTCCAGGTAGGTGTTTGTCCCCCTGTGTGCTGAGGGTGTCAGGTTCTTGTCCAGTTCTGGCATTTAGGTCGCCACAGACTAGTACATGTCCCTGGGTCTGGAAATGATTGATTTCCCCCTCCAGGATGGAGAAGCTGTCTTCATTAAAGTATGGGGATTCTAGTGGGGGGATATAGGTAGCACACAGGAGGACATTTTTCTCTGTTGAGATAATTTCCTTTTGAATTTCTAACCAAATGTAAAATGTTCCTGTTTTGATTAATTTAATAGAGTGAGTTAGGTCTGCTCTATACCAAATTAGCATACCCCCTGAGTCCCTTCCCTGTTTCACACCTGGTAGTTTGGTGGATGGGACTACCAGCTCTCTGTAACCTAGAGGGCAACCAGTGGGTCCGTCTCCTCTATACCATGTTTCTTGTAGGATGACAATGTCTGTATTTCCGATTTCTTTGGTGAAGTCCAGATTCGTGCTCTTTAGGCCAAAGGCAGATGACCTCAGGCCTTGGATATTCCAGGATGAAATAGTGAAGGCTTTGTGTTCCATAAAGTGTCTAATGTTGTTGGTTGTGTGGTTTGGCCTCAGGCCAGTAATTCTCTCTCTCTCTCTCTCTCTCTCTCTCTCTCTCTCTCTCTCTCTCTCTCTCTCTCTCTCTCTCTCTCTCTCTCTCTCTCTCTCTCTCTCTCTCCCTCTCTCTCTCTCCCCCATCTCTCTCTCTCTCTCTCTCTCTCTCTCTCTCTCTCTCTCTCTCCCCCTATCTCTCTCTCTCTCTCTCTCGCTCTCTCTCTCCCCCCCTATCTCTCTCACTATAGAATTAGAATAAACATTCTATTTCCATGATTCCAACAATTCACCCAGTTCGCCCAAGTCAAATCGCAATTGCATAGGGCCTTGTTTTTTTGCCCATATTGTGCAGCCCTACGTGGCAGAGTGGAAATTAAACTACATGACCAAAAGTATGTGGACACCTGCTCGTCGAACATCTCATTCCAAAATCATGGACATTAATATGGAGTTGGTTTGCTGCTATAACAGCCTCCACTCTTCTGGGAAGGCTTTCCACTGCTTCCATTCAGCCACAAGAGCATTAGTGAGGTTGGGCACTGATATTGGGCGATTAGGCCTGGCTCACAGTCGGCGTTCCAATTCATCCAAATGGTGTTTGATGGGGTCAGGGTTCTGTGCAGGCCAGTTAAGTTCTTCCACACCGGTCGACAAACCATTTCTGTATGGATCTCGCTTTGTGCACAGGGGCATTGTAATGCTGAGACAGGAAAGTATCTTCCCCAAACTGTTGCCAAAAAGTTGGTAGCACAGAATCATCTAGAATGTCATTGTATGCTGTAGCGTTAAGATTTCCCTTCACTGGAACTAAGGGGCCTAGCGCGAACCATGAAAAACAGGCCCAGACCATTATTCATCCACCACCAAACTTTACAGTTGGCACTATGCATTCGGGCAGGTAGCGTTCTCCTGGCATCCGCCGAACCCAGATTCTTCCGAACGGACTGCCAGATGGTGAAGTGTGACTCATCACTCCAGAGAACCGGTTTCCACTGCTCCAGAGTCCAATAGCAGCGAGTTTTACACCACTTCAGCCGACGCTTGGCATTGCGCATGGTGATCTTAGGCTTGTGTGCAGCTGCTCGGCCATGGAAACCCATTTCATGAAGCTCCCGAATAACAGTTATTGTGCTGTTGTTGCTTCCAGAGGCAGTTTGGAACTCGGTAGTGAGTGTTGCAACCGACGACAGGCGATTTTCATGCGCTATGCACTTCAGCACTCGGTGGTCCCGTTCTGTGAGGTTGTGTGGCCTACCACTTTGCTGCTGAGCCGTTGTTGCTCCTAGACGTTTCCACTTCACAATAACAGCACTTACCGTTGACCGGGGCAGCTCTAGCAGGGCTGCCCCGGTGACGAACTGACTTGTTGGAAAGGTGGCATCCTATGACGGTGCCATGTTGAAAGTCACTGAGCCCTTCAGTAAGACCATTCCACTGCCAATGTTTGTCTATGGAGATTGTATGGCTGTGTGCACCTGTCAGCAACGTGTGTGGCTGAAATAGCCAAATCCACTAATTTGAAGGGGTGTCCACATAGTTTTGTATATACAGTGGGGGAAAAAAGTATATAGTCAGCCACCAATTGTGCAAGTTCTCCCACTTAAAAAGATGAGAGAGGCCTGTAATTTTTAAAATCCAGAAAATCACATTGTAGGATTTTTAATGAATTTATTTGCAAATTATGGTGGAAAATAAGTATTTGGTAACCTACAAACAAGCAAGATTTCTGGCTCTCACAGACCTGTATCTTCTTCTTTAAGAGGCTCCTCTGTCCTCCACTCGTTACCTGTATTAATGGCACCTGTTTGAACTTGTTATCAGTATAAAAGACATCTGTCCACAACCTCAAACAGTCACACTCCAAACTCCACTATGGCCAAGACCAAAGAGCTGTCAAAGGACACCAGAAACAAAATTGTAGACCTGCACCAGGCTGGGAAGACTAAATCTGCAATAGGTAAGCAGCTTGGTTTGAAGAAATCAACTGTGGGAGCAATTATTAGGAAATGGAAGACATACAAGACCACTGATAATCTCCCTCGATCTGGGGCTCCACGCAAGATCTCACCCCGTGGGGTCAAAATGATCACAAGAACGGTGAGCAAAAATCCCAGAACCACACTGGGGGACCTAGTGAATGACCTGCAGAGAGCTGGGACCAAAGTAACAAAGCCTACCATCAGTAACACACTATGCCGCCAGGGACTCAAATCCTGCAGTGCCAGACGTGTCCCCCTGCTTAAGCCAGTACATGTCCAGGCCCGTCTGAAGTTTGCTAGAGTGCATTTGGATGATCCAGAAGAGGATCGGGAGAATGTCATATGGTCAGATGAAACCAAAATATAACTTTTTGGTAAAAACTCAACTCGTCGTGTTTGGAGGACAAAGAATGCTGAGTTGCATCCAAAGAACACCATACCTACTGTGAAGCATGGGGGTGGAAACATCATGCTTTGGGGCTGTTTTTCTGCAAAGGGACCAGGACGACTGATCTGTGTAAAGGAAAGAATGAATGGGGCCATGTATCGTGAGATTTTGAGTGAAAACCTCCTTCCATCAGCAAGGGCATTGAAGATGAAACGTGGCTGGGTCTTTCAGCATGACAATGATCCCAAACACACCACCCGGGCAACGAAGGAGTGGCTTCGTAAGAAGCATTTCAAGGTCCTGGAGTGGCCTAGCCAGTTTCCAGATCTCAACCCCATAGAAAATCTTTGGAGGGAGTTGAAAGTCTGTGTTGCCCAGCGACAGCCCCAAAACATCACTGCTCTAGAGGAGATCTGCATGGAGGAATGGGCCAAAATACCAGCAACAGTGTGTGAAAACCTTGTGAAGACTTACAGAAAACGTTTGACCTGTGTCATTGCCAACAAAGGGTATATAACAAAGTATTGAGAAACTTTTGTTATTGACCAAATACTTATTTTCCACCATAATTTGCAAATAAATTCATTAAAAATCCTACAATGTGATTTTCTGGAAAAGACAAATCTCATTTTGTCTGTCATAGTTGACGTGTACCTATGATGAAAATTACAGGCCTCTCTCATCTTTTTAAGTGGGAGAACTTGCACAATTGGTGGCTGACTAAATACTTTTTTCCCCCACTGTATAGTGTATCTCAAATTGTATCTCGATCCCTCTGATGTCAACAGACCAGTATCCCTTCTTTCTTTTCTCTCAAAAACTATTGAGCGTGCCGTCTTTAGCCAACTCTCTTGCTATCTCTCTCAGAATGACCTTCTTGATCCAAACCAGTCAGGTTTCAAGACTGGTCATTCAACTGAGACTGCTCTTCTCTGTGTCACGGAGGCTCTCCGCACTGCTAAAGCTAACTCTCTCTCCTCTGCTCTTGTCCTTCTAGACCTGTCTGCTGCCTTTGATACTGTGAACCATCAGATCCTCCTCTCCACCCTCTCCGAGCTGGGCATCTCCGGCGCGGCTCACTCTTGGATTGCGTCCTACCTGACCGGTCGCTCCTACCAAGTGGCGTGGCGAGAATCTGTCTCCGCACCACGTGCTCTCACCACTGGTGTCCCCCAGGGCTCAGTTCTAGGCCCTCTCCTATTCTCGCTATACACCAAGTCACTTGGCTCTGTCATATCCTCACATGGCCTCTCCTATCATTGCTACGCTGACGACACACAACTAATCTTCTCCTTTCCCCCTTCTGATAACCAGGTGGCGAATCGCATCTCTGCATGTCTGGCAGACATATCAGTATGGATGACGGATCACCACCTCAAGCTGAACCTTGGCAAGACGGAGCTGCTCTTCCTCCCGGGGAAGGACTGCCTGTTCCATGATCTCGCCATCACGGTTGACAACTCCGTTGTGTCCTCCTCCCAGAGTGCGAAGAGCCTTGGCGTGACCCTGGACAACACCCTGTCGTTCTCCGCTAACATCAAGGCGGTGACCCGATCCTGTAGGTTCATGCTCTACAACATTCGGAGAGTACGACCCTGCCTTACACAGGAAGCGGCACAGGTCCTAATCCAGGCACTTGTCATCTCCCGTCTGGATTACTGCAACTCGCTGTTGGCTGGGCTCCCTGCCTGTGCCATTAAACCCCTACAACTCATCCAGAATGCCGTAGCCCGTCTGGTGTTCAACCTTCCCAAGTTCTCTCACGTCACCCCGCTCCTCCGCACACTCCACTGGCTTCCAGTTGAAGCTCGCATCTGCTACAAGACCATGGTGCTTGCCTACGGAGCTGTGAGGGGAACGGCACCTCTGTACCTTCAGGCTCTGATCAGTCCCTACACCCAAACGAGGGCATTGCGTTCATCCACCTCTGGCCTGCTGGCTCCCCTACCTCTGCGGAAGCATAGTTCCCGCTCAGCCCAGTCAAAACTGTTCGCTGCTCTGGCACCCCAATGGTGGAACAAGCTCCCTCACGACGCCAGGACAGCGGAGTCACTCACCACCTTCCGGAGACATTTGAAACCCCACCTCTTTAAGGAATACCTGGGATAGGATAAAGTAATCATTCTACCCCCCCCTTACCCCAACCCCCCCCCCCCCCCCCCCCCCCCATTTTTTTAAAAATAAATTAAAAAATAAAATACAAAAATATATATAAAGATTTTTTTTTTTTTTTATAATAATTGTAAAGTGGTTATCCCACTGGCTATAAGGTGAATGCACCTATTTGTAAGTCGCTCTGGATAAGAGCGTCTGCTAAATGACGTAAATGTAAATGTAAATGTAGTGCAGGAAATGCAGAAATGTATGGAAATTCAGGAAATTATTTAAGTTTGAAGTTGAATTGAACAGTATAAAACAATCAATCAGAATGGTGAAATCACTTAGAATGTATGCGTTGCCACCGTAGGGTCACACACTACTCATAAAGCAAATTTGTAACATTTATTATTCAAAAACATAAAATAAAAACTTTGAAAAATACCTTGATATGATATTTTGGCCATTTCGCCCAGCCCTACCTACACCATTCTATCAAAAATGAAATAATTAATTGGGAGAATAAATCGTTTTCTCCCACTCCTAAGACCAATTCCAAAAGA